>NC_053027.1:372968785-373029239 GCF_003073215.2 Triticum urartu | reverse complement strand
CCGAATCATGTTAGCAATTGCCGCATTTTATGAAATCTGACAAATGGATAAACAAAACTGCATTCCTTAATGGATTTAATAAAGAAGAGTTGCATATGATGCAACCAGAAGGTTTTGTCAATCCTAAAGGTACTAACAAAATATGCAAGCTCCAGCGATCCATCTATTGACTGGTGCAAGCATCTCGGAGTTGGAATATACGCTTTGATAAGTTGATCAAAGCATATAGTTTTATACAGACTTGCGGTGAAGCCTGTATTTACAAGAAAGTGAGTGGGAGCACTATAGCATTTCTGATAAGTATATGTGAATGACATATTGTTGATCGGAGATAATGTAGAATTATTCTGCAAAGCATAAAGGAATGTTTGAAAGGAGTTTTTCAAAGAAATACCTTGGTGAAGATGCTTACATATTGAGCATCAAGATCTATAGAGATAGATCAAGACGCTTGATAAGTTTTTTTTCAATGAGTACATACCTTGACAAGATTTTGAAGTAGTTCAAAATGGAATAGTCAAAGAAGGAGTTCTTGCCTGTGTTACAAGGTGTGAAGTTGAGTAAGACTCAAAACCCGACCACGGCAAAAGATAGAGAGAGAATGAAAGTCATTCCCTATGCCTTAGCCGTAGGTTCTATAAAGTATGCCATGTTGTGTACCAGACCTATTGTATACCCTACCCTGGGTTTGGCAAGGGAGTACAATAGTGATCTAGGAGTAGATCACTGGACATTGGTCAAAATTATCTTTAGTGGAATAAGGATATGTTTCTCGATTATGGAGGTGACAAAAGGTTCGTCGTAAAGGGTTACGTCGATGCAAGTTTTGACACTGATCCAGATGACTCAAAGTCTCAATCTGGATACATATTTAAAGTGGGAGCAATTATCTAGAGTAGCTCCGTGCAGAGCATTGTTGACATAGAAATTTGCAAAATACATACGGATCTGAATGTAGCAGACCCGTTGACTAAACTTCCATCACAAGCAAAACATGATCACACCTTAGTAATCTTTGGGTATTAATCACATAGCGATCTGAACTAGATTATTGACTCTAGTAAACCCTTTGGGTGTTGCTCACATGACGATGTGAACTATGGGTGTTAATCACATGGTGATGTGAACTATTGATGTTAAATCACATGGCGATGTGAAATAGATTATTGACTCTAGTGCAAGTGGGAGACTAAAGGAAATATGCCCTAGAGGCAATAATAAAGTTATTATTTATTTCCTTATATCATGATAAATGTTTATTATTCATGCTAGAACTGTATTAACCGGAAACATAATACATGTGTGAATACATAGACAAACAGTATGTCACTAGTATGCCTCTACTTGAGTAGCTCGTTGAATCAAAGATGGTTAAGTTTCCTAGCCATAGACATGAGTTGTCATTTGATTAAAGGGGTCACATCATTAGAGAATGATGTGATTGACTTGACCCATTCCGTTAGCATAGCACTTGATCGTTTAGTTTGTTGCTATTGCTTTATTCATGACTTATACATGTTCCTATGACTATGAGATTATGCAACTCCCGACTACCAGAGGAACACTTTGTGTGCTACCAAACGTCACAACGTAACTGGGTGATTATAAAGGTGCTCTACAGGTGTCTCCGAAGGTACTTGTTGGGTTGGCGTATTTCTAGATTAGGATTTGTCACTCCGGTTGTCGGAGAGGTATCTCTGGGCCCTCTCGTTAATGCACATCACTTAAGCCTTGCAAGCATTGCAACTAATGAGTTAGTTGCGGGATGATGTATTACAGAACGAGTAAAGAGACTTGCCAGTGACGAGATTGAACTAGGTATTGAGATACCGACGATCGAATCTCGGGCAAGTAACATACCGATGACAAAGGGAACAATGTATGTTGTTATGCGGTTTGACCGATAAAGATCTTCGTAGAATATGTAGGAGCCAATATGAGCATCCAGGTTCCGCTATTGGTTATTGACCGGAGACGTGTCTCGGTCATGTCTACATAATTCTCGAACCCGTAGGGTCCGCACGCTTAAAGTTCGATGACGGTTATATTATGAGTTTATGTGTTTTGATGTACCGAAGGAGTTCGGAGTCCCGGGTGAGATCCGGGACATGACGAGGAGTCTCGAAATGGTCGAGATGTAAAGATCGATATATTGGATGACTATATTCGGACATCGGAAAGGTTTTGAGTGATTCGGGTATTTTCGGGAGTACCAAGGAGTTACGGGAATTCGTATTGGGCCTTAATGGGCCATACGAGAAAGGAGAGAAAGGCCTCAAAGGGTGGTCGCACCCCTCCCCATGGGCTGGTCCGAATTGGACTAGGGAAGGGGGCGCCCCCTTCCTTCCTTCTCTCTTTCCCGCCCCCCTCCTTCTCTCTCTCTCTTTCCCCCTCCACGAATCCTATTCCAACTAGGATTGGGGGAGAAGTCCTACTCTCGGAGGGAGTAGGACTCCTCCTGGCGCGCCCTATGTTGGCCGGCCAGCCTTCCCCTCTTGAACCTTTATATACGGAGGCAGGGGCACCCCAGTTGATCCACGTGATCATATTCTTAGCCGTGTGCGGCGCCCCCTGCCACCATAGTCCTCGATAATATTGTAGCGGTGCTTAGGAGAAGCCCTGCGACAGTAGTACATCAAGATCGCCACCACGCCGTCGTGCTGACGGAACTCTTCCCCAACACTTTGCTGGATCAGAGTCCGGGGATCGTCATCGAGCTGAACGTGTGCTAAAACTCGAAGGTGCCGTAGTTTCGGTGCTTGATCGGTCGGGCCGTGGAGACGTACGACTACATCAACCAAACGCTTCCGTTGTCGATCTACAAGGGTACGTAGATCACACTCTCCCCTCTCGTTGCTATGCATCACCATGATCTTGCGTGTGCGTAGGAATTTTTTTGAAATTACTACGTTCCCCAACAGTTGGATCAGAGCAAGGTTTTATGTGTTGATGTTATATGCACGAGTAGAACACAAGTGAGTTGTGGGCGATATAAGTCATACTGCTTACCAGCATGTCATACTTTGGTTCGGCGGTATTGTTGGATGAAGCGGCCCGGACCGACATTACGCGTACGCTTACGCGAGACCGGTTCTCCCGACGTGCTTTGCACATAGGTGGCTTGCGGGTGACAGTTTCTCCAACTTTAGTTGAACCGAGTGTGGCTACGCCCGGTCCTTGCGAAGGTTAAAACAGCACCAACTTGAGAAACTATCGTTGTGGTTTTGATGCGTAGGTAAGATTGGTTCTTGCTTAAGCCCGTAGCAGCCACATAAAACTTGCAACAACAAAGTAGAGGACGTCTAACTTGTTTTTGCAGGGCATGTTGTGATGTGATATGGTCAAGACATGATGCTGAATTTTATTGTATGAGATGATCATGTTTTGTAACCGAGTTATCGGCAACTGGCAGGAGCCATATGGTTGTCGCTTTATTGTATGCAATGCATTCGTGCTGTAATGCTTTACTTTATCACTAAGCGGTAGCGATAGTCGTGGAAGCATAAGATTGGGAAGACGACAATGATGCTACGATGAAGATCAAGGTGTCGCGCCGGTGATGATGGTGATCATGACAGTGCTTCGGAGATGGAGATCACAGGCACAAGATGATGATGGCCATATCATATCACTTATATTGATTGCATGTGATGTTTATTTTTATGCATCTTATCTTACTTTGATTGACGGTAGCAGTATAAGATGATCTCTCATTAAAATTATCAAGAAGTGTTCTCCCTGAGTATGCACCATTGCGAAAGTTCTTCGTGCTGAGACACCACGTGATGATCGGGTGTGATAGGCTCTATGTTCAAATACAACGGGTGCAAAACAGTTGCACACGCGGAATACTCAGGTTATACTTGACGAGCCAAGCATATGCAGATATGGCCTCGGAACACGGAGACCGAAAGGTTGAGCGTGAATCATATAGTAGATATGATCAACATAGTGATGTTCACCAATGAAACTACTCCATCTCACGTGATGATCGGACATGGTTTAGTTGATTTGGATCACGTGATCACTTAGAGGATTAGAGGGATGTCTATCTAAGTGGGATTTCTTAAGTAATATGATTAATTGAACTTAAATTTATCATGAACTTAGTCCTGGTAGTATTTTGCAAATTATGTTGTAGATCAATAGCTCGCGTTGTTGCTTCCCTGTGTTTATTTTGATATGTTCCTAGAGAACATTGTGTTGAAATATGTTAGTAGCAATGATGCGGATTGCATCCGTGATCTGAGGTTTATCCTCATTGCTGCACAGAGGAATTATGTCCTTGATGCACCGCTAGGTGACAGACCTATTGTAGGAGCATATGCTGACATTATGATCGTTTGGCTAGCTAAATATGATGACTACTTGATAGTTTAGTGCACCATGCTTAACGGCTTAGAATCGGGACTTCAAAGACGTTTTGAACGTCATGGACCATATGAGATGTTCCAGGAGTTGAAGTTAATATTTCAAGAAAATACCCGAGTTGAGAGATATGAAGTCTCCAAA
This sequence comes from Triticum urartu, assembly GCF_003073215.2. Classification (NCBI taxonomy): domain Eukaryota; kingdom Viridiplantae; phylum Streptophyta; class Magnoliopsida; order Poales; family Poaceae; genus Triticum; species Triticum urartu. Next base: position 373,024,727 of record NC_053027.1, on the reverse strand, counting down.
AAGTTCTATAGCTAAAAGATGGAGGAGAATCGCTCAACTAGTGAGCATGTGCTCAGATTGTCTGGGTACTACAATTGCTTGAATCAAGTGGGAGTTAATCTTCCAGATAAGATAGTGATTGACAGAATTCTCTAGTCACCATCACCAAGTTAGTAGAACTTCGTGATGAACTATAGTATGCAAGGGATGACGAAAACGAATCCCGAGCTTTTCATGATGATGAAATCGATGAAGGTAGAAATCAAGAAAGAGCATCAAGTGTTGATGGTTGACGAGATCACTAGTTTCAAGAAAAGGGCAAAGCAAAAAAAGGGGAACTTCAAGAAAAACAACAAGCAAGTTGTTGCTCATGTGAAGAAGCCCAAGTCTGGTCCTAAGCCTGAGACTAAGTGCTTCTACTGCAAAGGGACTGGTCACTGGAAGCGGAACTACCCCAAGTGATTGGCGGATAAGAAGGATGGCAAAGTGAACATGAGTATATTTGATATACATGTTATTGATGTGTACTTTACTAGTGTTTATAGCAACCCCTCAGTATTTGATGCTAGTTCAGTTGCTAAGAGTAGTAACTCGAAACGGGAGTTGCAGAATGAACATAGACTAGTTAAGGGTGAGGTGACGATGTGTGTTGGAAGTGGTTCCAAGATTGATATGATCATCATCACACACTCCCTATACTTTCGGGATTAGTGTTGAACCTAAATAAGTGTAATTTGGTGTTTGCATTGAGCATGAATATGATTTGATCATGTTTATTGTAATACGGTTATTCATTTAAGTAAAAGAATAAATTGTTGTTCTGTTTACATGAATAAAACCTTATATGGTTACACACCCAATGAAAATAGTTCATTGGGTCTCGATCGTAGTGATACACATATTCATAATATTTAAACCAAAAGATGCAAAGTTAATAATGATAGTGCAACTTATTTGTGGCACTGCCGTTTAGGTCATATTGGTGTAAAGCGCATGAAGAAACTCCATGCTGATGGGATTTTGGAATCACTTGATTATGAATCACTTGATGCTTGCGAACCATGTCTCTTGGGCAAGATGACTAAAACGCCGTTCTCCGGAACAATGGAGCAAGCAACAGATTTGTTGGAAATCATACATACTGATGTATGTGGTCCGATAAATATCAAGGCTTGTAGCGGGTATCATTATTTTCTGACCTTCATAGATGATTTGAGCAGATATGGGTATATCTACTTGATGAAACATAAGTCTGAAACATTTGAAAAGTTCAAAGAATTTCAGAGTGAAGTGGAAAATCATCGTGACAAGAAAATAAGGTTTCCACGATCTGATCGCGGAGACAAATATTTGAGTTACGAGTTTGGTCTTCAATTAAAACAATGTGGAATAGTTTCACAAATTCGTGCCACCTGGAACACCACAGCATAATGGTGTGTCTGAACGTCATAGCCGTACTTTATTAGATATAGTGCAAATCTATGATGTTTCTTACCGACTTACCACTATCGTTTTTGAGGTTATGCATTAAAGACAGCTGCATTCACGTTAAAAAGGGGCACCATCTAAGTCCGTTGAGATGACACAATCTGAACTGTGGTTTGGCAAGAAACCAAAGTTGTCGTTTCTTAAAGTTTGGGGTTGTGATGCTTATATGAAAAAGTTTCATCCTGATAAGCTCAAACCCAAATCGGAGAAATATGTCTTCATAGGATACCCAAAGGAGAATATTGGGTACACCTTCTATCACAGATCCGAAGGCAAGACATTCGTTGCTAAGAATGGATCCTTTCTAGAGAAGGAGTTTCTCTCGAAAGATGTGAGTGGGAGGAAAGTAGAACTTGATGAGGTAACTGTACCTGCTCCCTTATTGGAAAGTAGTACATCACAGAAAATTGTTTCTGCGACACCTACACCAATTAGTGAGGAAGCTAATGATAATGATCATGAAACTTCAGGACAAGATACTACTGAACCTCGTAGATCAACCAGAGTGAGATCCGCGCCAGAGTGGTACGGTAATCCTGTTCTGGAAATCATGCTGCTAGATCATGATGAACCTACGAACTATGAAGAAGCGATGGTGAGCCCAGATTCCACAAAATGGCTTGAAGCCATGAAATCTGAGATGGGATCCATGTATGAAAACAAAGTATGGACTTTGGTTGACTTGCCCGATGATCGGCCAACAATTGAAAATAAATGGATCTTCAAGAGGAAGACGGACGCTGATAGTAGTGTTACTATCTACAAAGCTCGACTTGTCGCAAAAGGTTTTCGGCAAGTTCAAGGGATTGACTATGATGAGACCTTCTCACCCGTAGCGATGCTTAAGTATGTCCGAATCATGTTAGCAATTGCCGCATTTTATGATTATGAAATTTGGCAGATGGATGTCAAAACTGCATTCCTGAATGGGTTTCTGGAAGAAGAGTTGTATATGATGCAACCAGAAGGTTTTGTCGATCCAAAGGGAGCTAACAAAATATGCAAGCTCCAGCGATTCATCTATGGACTGGTGCAAGCATCTCAGAGTTGGAATACACGCTTTGATAAGTTGATCAAAGCACATAGTTTTATACAGACTTGCGGTGAAGCCTGTGTTTACAAGAAAGTGAGTGGGAGCACTACAGCATTTCTGATAAGTATATGTGTATGACATATTGTTGATCGGAAATAATGTAGAATTATTCTGCAAAGCATAAAGGAGTGTTTAAAAGGATTTTTTCAAAGAAAACCTCGATGAAGCTGCTTACATATTGAGCATCAAGATCTATAGAGATAGATCAAAACGCTTGATAAGTTTTTTCCATGAGTACATACCTTGACAAGATTTTGAAGTAGCTCAAAATGGAACAGTCAAAGAAAGAGTTCTTGCCTGTGTTACAAGGTGTGAAATTGAGTAAGACTCAAAACACGACCACGACAGAAGATAGAAAGAGAATGAAAGTCATTCCCTATGCCTTGGACATAGGTTCTATAAATTATGCCATGCTATGTACCAGACCTATTGTATACCCTACACTAATTTTGGCAAGGGAGTACAATAGTGATCTAGGAGTAGATCACTGGACAGCAGTCAAAATTATCCTTAGTGGAATAAGGATATGTTTCTCGATTATGGAGGTGACAAAAGGTTCGTCGTAAAAGGGTTACGTCGATACAATTTTTGGCACTGATCCGGATGACTCTTAGTCTTCATCTGGATACATATTGAAAGTGGGAGCAATTAGCTAAAGTAGCTCCGTGCAGAGCATTGTAGACATAGAAAATTGCAAAATACTAACGGATCTGAATATGGCAGACCCGTTGACTAAACTTCTCTCACAAGCAAAACATGATCACACCTTAGTACTCCTTGGGTGTTAATCACATAAGCGATGTGAACTAGATTACTGAATCTAGTAAACCCTTTGGGTGTTGGTCACATGGCGATGTGAACTATGGGTGTTAATCACATGATGATGTGAACTATCGATGTTAATCACATGGTGATGTGATCTAGATTATTGACTCTAGTGCAAGTGGGAGACTGAAGGAAATATGCCCTAGCGGCAATAATAAAGTTATTATTTATTTCCTTATATCATGATAGAGGTTTATTATTCATGCTAGAATTGTATTAACCGGAAACATAATACATGTGTGAATACATAGACAAACAGAGTGTCACTAGTATGCCTCTACTTGACTAGCTCGTTAATCAAAGATGGTTATGTTTCCTAACCATGGACAAAGAGTTGTCATTTGATTAAACGGGATCACATCATTAGTTGAATGATCTGATTGACATGACCCATTCCATTAGCTTAGCACCCGATCGTTTAGTATGTTGCTATTGCTTTCTCCATGACTTATACATGTCCCTATGACTATGAGATTATGTAACTCCCGTGTGCCGGAGGAACACTTTGTCTGCTACCAAACGTCACAACGTAACTGGGTGATTATAAAGGTGCTCTACAGGTGTCTCCAAAGATACATGTTGGGTTGATGTATTTCGAGATTAGGATTTGTCACTCCGATCGTCGGAGAGGTATCTCTGGGCCCTCTCGGTAATACACATCAGTTAAGCCTTGCAAGCAATGCAACTAATGAGTTAGTTGCGACATGATGTATTAAGGAACGAGCAAAGAGACTTGCCGGTAATGAGATTGAACTAGGTATTGGATACCGACGATCGAATCTCGGGCAAGTAACATACCGATGACAAAGGGAACAACGTATGTTGTTATGCGGTCTGACCGATAAAGATCTTCGTAGAATATGTAGGAGCCAATATGGGCATCCAGGTCCCGCTATTGGTTATTGACCGGAGACATGTCTCGGTCATGTCTACATTGTTCTCGAACCCGTAGGGTCCGCACGCTTAAGGTTTCGATGACAGTTATATTATGAGTTTATACGTTTTGATGTACCGAAGGTTGTTCGGAGTCCCGGATGTGATCACGGACATGACGAGGAGTCTCGAAATGGTCGAGACATAAAGATTAATATATTGGAAGCCTATGTTTGGATATCGGAAGTGTTCCGGGTGAAATCGGGATTTTACCGGAGTACCGGGAGGTTACCGGAACCCCCCGGGAGCTATATGGGCCTTAGTGGGCCTTAGTGGAAAAGAGAAGAGGCAGCCTAAGATGGGCCGCGCGCCCCTCCCCTCCCTTGTTCCGAATAGGACAAGGACAGGGGGCCGGCCCCCTTTCTCTTTTCCCCCCTCCGCGAATCCTATTCCAACTAGGATTGGGGGGGGGGGAATCCTACTCCCAGAGGGAGTAGGACTCCTCCTGGCGCGCCACCTCTGGGCCAGCCGCACCCCCCCCTTGAACCTTTATATACGGAGGTAGGGGCACCCCAGAGACAAACAAGTTGATCCACGTGATCATATTCTTAGCCGTGTGCGGCGCCCCTGCCACCATAGTCCTCGATAATATTGTAGCGGTGCTTAGGCGAAGCCCTGCGTCGGTAGTACATCATCATCGTCACCACGCCGTCGTGCTGACGAAACTCTCCCTCAACACTCAGCTGGATCGGAGTTCGAGGGACGTCATCGAGTTGAACATGTGCTGAACTCGGAAGTGCCGTGCGTTCGGTACTTGGATCGGTCGGATCATGAAGACGTACGACTACATCAACCGCGTCGTGCTAACGCTTCCGCTTTCGGTCTACAAGGGTACGTGGACAACACTCTCCCCTCTCGTTGCTATGCATCACCATGATCTTGCGTGTGCGTAGGAATTTTTTTGAAATTACTACGTTCCCCAACAGTGGCATCCGAGCCAGGTTTTATGCGTAGATGTCATATGCACGAGTAGAACACAAGTGAGTTGTGGGCGATATAAGTCATACTGCTTACCAGCATGTCATACTTTGGTTCAGCAGTATTGTTGGATGAAGCGGCCCAGATCGACATTATGCGTACGCTTACGCGAGACTGGTTTTACCGCCGTGCTATGCACACAGGTGACTAGCGGGTGTCAGTTTCTCCAACTTTAGTTGAACCGAGTGTGGCTACGCCCGGTCCTTGAGAAGGTTAAAACAGCACTAACTTGACAAACTATCATTGTGGTTTTTGATGCGTAGGTAAGAACGGTTCTTGCTCAGCCTGTAGCAGCCATGTAAAACTTGCAACAACAAAGTAGAGGACGTCTAACTTGTTTTTGCAGGGCATGTTGTGATGTGATATGGTCAAGACATGATGAGATATAAGTTGTTGTATAAAATGATCATGTTTTTGTTGAAGTTATCGGCAACTGGCAGAAGCCTTATGGTTGTCTCTTTATTGCATAAGATGCAAGCGCCAAATAATTGCTTTACAATTATCGCTATGCGATAGCAATAGTTGCAAGAGCAATAGTTGGCGAGACGACCATGTGACGACACATTGATATAGATCAAGATGATGGAGATCACGGTGTCATGCCGGTGACAATGGAAATCATGACGATGTTTTGGAGATGGAGATCAAAGGCACAAGATGATGATGGCCATATCATGTCACATATTTTGATTGCATGTGATGTTTATCTTTTATGCATCTTATCTTGCTTTAATTGACGGTAGCATTATAAGATGATCTCTCACTAAATTTCAAGATAAAAGTGTTCTCCCTGAGTATGCACCGTTCCCAAAGTTCGTCGTGCCCAGACACCACGTGATGATCGGGTGTGATAAGCTCTACGTCCATCTACAACGGTTGCAAGCCAGTTTTGCACACGTAGAATACTCAGGTTAAACTTGATGAGCCTAGCATATGCAGATATGGCCTCGAAACACTGAGACTGAAAGGTCGAGCGTGAATCATATAGTAGATATGATCAACATAGTGATGTTCACCATTGAAAATTACTCCATTTCACGTGATGATCGGTTATGGTTTAGTTGATTTGGATCACGTGATCACTTAGAAGATTAGAGGGATGTATTTCTAAGTGGGAGTTCTTAAGTAATATGATTAATTGAACTTAAATTTATCATGAACTTAGTCCTGGTAGTATTAGCATATCTATGTTGTAGATCAATAGCTCGCGTTTAGCTCCCCTGTTTTATTTTTGATATGTTCCTAGAGAAAACTAAGTTGAAAGATATTAGTAGCAATGATGCGGATTGGATCCGTGATCTAAGGTTTATCCTCATTGCTGCACAAAAGAATTATGTCCTTAATGCACCGCTAGGTGACAGACCTATTGTAGGAGCAGATGCAGACGTCATGAACGTTTGGCTAGCTCAATATGATGACTACTTGATAGTTTAGTGCACCATGCTTAACATCTTAGAATCGGGACTTCAAAGACATTTTGAACGTCATGGATCATATGGATATTCCAGGAGTTGAAGTTAATATTTCAAGCAAATACCCGAGTTGAGAGATATGAAGTCTCCAACAAGTTCTATAGCTAAAAGATGGAGGAGAATAGCTCAAGCAGTGAGCATGTCTTTAGATTGTCTGGGTACTACAATCGCTTGAATCAAGTGGGAGTTAATCTTCCAGATAAAATAGTGATTGACAGAATTCGCTAGTCACCATCACCAAGTTAGTAGAACTTCGTGATGAACTATAGTATGCAAGGGATGATGAACACGATTCCTGATCTTTTCATGATGATGAAATCGATGAAGGTAGAAATCAAGAAAGAGCATCAAGTATTGATGATTAACAAGACCACTAGCTTCAAGAAAAGGGCAAAGGGAAAGAAAGGGAACTTCAAGAAGAACGGCAAGCAAGTTGCTGCTCAAGTGAAGAAGCCCAAGTCTGGTCCTAAGACTGAGACTAAGTGCTTCTACTGCAAAGGGACTAGTCACTGGAAGCGGAACTGCCCCAAGTATTTGGCGGATAAGAAGGATGGCAAAGTGAACAAAGGTATATTTGATATACAGATTATTGATGTGTATTTTACTAGTGTTCGTAGCAACCCCTCGGTATTTGATACTGGTTCAGTTGCTAAGAATAGTAACTTGAAACGGGAGTTGCAGAATGAACAGAGACTAGTTAAGGGTGAAGTGACGATGTGTATTGGAAATGGTTCGAAGATTGATATGATCATCATCGCACACTCCCTATACTTTCGGGATTAGTGTTAAACCTAAAATAAATGTTATTTAGTGTTTGTGTTGAGCATGAATATGATTGGATCATGTTTATTGCAATACGGTTCTTCATGTAAGTTAGAGAATAATTGTTGTCCTGTTTACATGAATAAAACCTTCTATGGTCATACACCCAATGAAAATGGTTTGTTGGATCTCGATCGTAGTGATACACATATTCATAATATTGAAGCCAAAAGATGCAAAGTTAATAATGATAGTGCAACTTATTTGTGGCATTGCCGTTTAGGTCATATTGGTGTAAAGCGCATGAAGAAACTCCATACTGATGGACTTTTGGAATCACTTGATTATGAATCAGTTGATGCTTGCGAACCATGCCTCATGGGCAAGATGACTAAGACTCCATTCTCTGGAACAATGGAGCGAGCAACTGACTTATTGGAAATAATACATAACTGATGTATGCGGTCCGATGAGTGTTAAGGCTCACGGCAAGTATCGTTATTTTCTGACCTTCACAGATGATTTGAGCAGATATGGGTATATCTACTTAATGAAACACAAGTCTGAAACGTTTGAAAAGGTCAAAGAATTTCAGAGTGAAGTGGAGAATCATCGTAACAAGAAAATAAAAGTTTCTACGAGATGATCGCAGAGGTAAAATATTTGAGTTAAGCGTTTGGCCTTCAGTTAAAACAATGTGAAATAGTTTCACTACTCACGCCACCTGGAACACCACAGTGTAATGGTGTGTCCGAACGTCATAACCGTACTTTATTAGATATGGTGCGATCTATGTTGTCTCTTACTGATTTATCGTTATCGTTTTGGGGTTATGCATTAGAGACAACTACATTCGCGTTAAATAGGGCACCATCTAAATCCGTTGAGACGACAACGTATGAACTATGGTTTGGCAAGAAACCTACGCTGTCGTTTCTTAAAGTTTGAGGTTGCAATGCTTATGTGAAAAAGTTTCAACCTGATAAGCTCAAACCCAAATTGGAGAAGTGCGTCTTCATAGGATACCCAAAAGAAAATGTTGGTTACACCTTCTATCACAGATCCGAAGGCAAGATATTCGTTGCTGAGAATGGATCCTTTCTAGAGATGGAGTTTCTCTCGAAAGAAGTGAGTGGGAGGAAAGTAGAACTTGATGAGGTAACTGTACCTGCTCCCTTATTTGAAAGTAGTTCATCACAGAAATATGTTCCTATGACTACTACACCAATTAGTGAGGAAGCTAATGATGATGATCATGTAACTTCAGATCAAGTTACTACCAAACCTCATAGGTAAACCAGAGTGATATCCGCACCAGAGTGGTACGGTAATCCTATTCTGGAGGTCATGTTACTTGACCATGACGAGCCTACGAACTATGAGGAAGCGATGATGAGCCCGATTCTGCGAAATGGCTTGAGGCCATGAAATCTGAGATGAGATCCATGTATGAGAACAAAGTATGGACTTTGATTGACTTGCCCATTGATCGGCGAGCCATTGAGATTAAATGGATCTTCAAGAGGAAGACGGACGCTGATAGTAGTGTTACTATCTACAAAGCTAGAATTGTCGCAAAAAGGTTTTCGACAAGTTCAAGGTGTTGACTACGATGAGAGTTTCTCACTCGTATCTATGCTTAAGTCTGTCCGAATCATGTTAGGCAATTGCCGCATTTTATGAAATCTGGCAAATGGATAAACAAAACTGCATTCCTTAATGGATTTATTAAAGAAGAGTTGTATATGATGCAACCAGAAGGTTTTGTCAATCCTAAAGGTACTAACAAAATATGCAAGCTCCAGCGATCCATCTATGGACTGGTGCAAGCATCTCGGAGAATATACGCTTTGATAAGTTGATCAAAGCATATAGTTTTATACAGACTTGCGGTGAAGCCTGTATTTACAAGAAAGTGAGTGGGAGCACTACAACATTTCTGATAAGTATATGTGAATGACATATTGTTGATCGGAGATAATGTAGAATTATTCTGCAAAGCATAAAGGAATGTTTGAAAGGAGTTTTTCAAAGAAAGACCTCGGTGAAGCTGCTTACATATTGAGCATCAAGATCTATAGAGATAGATCAAGACGCTTGATAAGTTTTTTTCAATGAGTACATACCTTGACAAGATTTTGAAGTAGTTCAAAATGGAACAGTCAAAGAAGGAGTTCTTGCCTGTGTTACAAGGTGTGAAGTTGAGTAAGACTCAAAACCCGACCACGGCAAAAGATAGAGAGAGAATGAAAGTCATTCCCTATGCCTAGCCATAGGTTCTATAAAGTATGCCATGTTGTGTACCAGACCTATTGTATACCCTACCCTGAGTTTGGCAAGGGAGTACAATAGTGATCTAGGAGTAGATCACTGGACATTGGTCAAAATTATCCTTAGTGGAATAAGGATATGTTTCTCGATTATGGAGGTGACAAAAGGTTCGTCGTAAAGGGTTACGTCGATGCAATTTGACACTGATCCAGATGACTCTAAGTCTCAATCTGGATACATATTGAAAGTGGGAGCAATTAGCTAGAGTAGCTCCGTGCAGAGCATTGTTGACATAGAAATTTGCAAAATACATACGGATCTGAATGTTGGCAGACCCGTTGACTAAACTTCTCTCACAAGCAAAACATGATCACACCTTAGTAATCTTTGGGTGTTAATCACATAGCGATGTGAACTAGATTATTGACTCTAGTAAACCCTTTGGGTGTTGGTCACATGACGATGTGAACTATGGGTGTTAATCACATGGTGATGTGAACTATTGTGTTAAATCACATGGCGATGTGAACTAGATTATTGACTCTAGTGCAAGTGGGAGACTGAAGGAAATATGCCCTAGAGGCAATAATAAAGTTATTATTTATTTCCTTATATCATGATAAATGTTTATTATTCATGCTAGAATTGTATTAACCGGAAGCATAATACATGTGTGAATACATAGACAAACAGATGTCACTAGTATGCCTCTACTTGACTAGCTCGTTGAATCAAAGATGGTTAAGTTTCCTAGCCATAGACATGAGTTGTCATTTGATTAACGGGATCACATCATTAGAGAATGATGTGATTGACTTGACCCATTCCGTTAGCATAGCACTGATCGTTTAGTTTGTTGCTATTGCTTATTCATGACTTATACATGTTCCTATGACTATGAGATTATGCAACTCCCGTTTACCGGAGGAACACTTTGTGTGCTACCAAACGTCACAACGTAACTGGGTGATTATAAAGGTGCTCTACAGGTGTCTCCGAAGGTACTTGTTGGGTTGGCGTATTTCTAGATTAGGATTTGTCACTCCGATTGTCGGAGAGGTATCTCTGGCCCTCGTTAATGCACATCACTTAAGCCTTGCAAGCATTGCAACTAATGAGTTAGTTGCGGGATGATGTATTACGGAACGAGTAAAGAGACTTGCCGTGTAACGAGATTGAACTAGGTATTGAGATACCGACGATCGAATCTCGGGCAAGTAACATACCGATGACAAAGGAACAAATGTATGTTGTTATGCGGTTTGACCGATAAAGATCTTCGTAGAATATGTGGGAGCCAATATGAGCATCCAGGTTCCGCTATTGGTTATTGACCGGAGACGTGTCTCGGTCATGTCTACATAGTTCTCGAACCCGTAGGGTCCGCACGCTTAAATTCGATGACGTTATATTATGAGTTTATGTTTTGATGTACCGAAGGAGTTCGGAGTCCCGGGTGAGATCGGGGACATGACGAGGAGTCTCGAAATGGTCGAGATGTAAAGATCGATATATTGGACGACTATATTCGGACATCGGAAAGGTTCCGAGTGATTCGGGTATTTTCGGGAGTACCGGAGTTACGGGAATTCGTATTGGGCCTTAATGGGCCATACGGGAAAGGAGAGAAAGGCCTCAAAGGGTGGTCGCACCCCTCCCCATGGGCTGGTCCGAATTGGACTAGGGAGGGGGGCGCCCCCTTCCTTCCTTCTCCTTTTCCCTTCCCTTTCCTTCCCTCCTAGTCCTACTACTTGGAAGGGCTCCTAGTTCTACTAGGAAAGGGGGAATTCTACTCCCAGTGGGAGTAGGACTCCCCTAGGGCCTGCCATAGAGAGGGTCGGCCCTCCCCCTCCTCCACTCCTTTATATACAGGGGCAGGGGGTACCCCAAAGACACAACAATTGATCTCTTGATCTCTTAGCCGTGTGCGGTGCCCCCCTCCACCATAATCCACCTCGATCATATCGTAGCAGTGCTTAGGCAAAGCCCTGCGTTGGTAGAACATCATCATCGTCATCACGCCGTTGTGCTGACGAAACTCTCCCTCAACACTCGGCTGGATCGGAGTTCGAGGGACGTCATCGAGTTGAATGCTATGCATCACCATGATCTTGCGTGTGCGTAGGATTTTTTTTGAAATTACTACGTTCCCCAACAGTGGTGGTTGATGAAGAAGCAACCGTCCGTAAGTATCCTAGACACTTTAGGAGACTCAAATCACTCCTCAAGCAACCACTAATGCGATGGGGAACAAAATTGGTTAGGTTGCGTAAGTCGGTGGTGGTTATGCGGAGGTTGTGGTGGAAGCCCTAGGCAAAGATGCCAAAGTTCCAAAAATTTGATGGATTCAAATGGTGATGGTAGTATTTTTGTGGGAAGGGGGATGTCAAGAGCTTTTCAACGAGCTAAAGAACGTCAAAAATGGACTCTGGATGAATTAGTTATGGACAAAACGATGAAACGGGGAAGGCTGAAATCCCAGGGGCCGGATGTCCGGGGTGGAGCCCGGATTTCCGGGGTTGTCTGTCCAGAACCGAGCAGATTTAGTGCTCCAGGAGCCGGATGTCCGGCCGGGGACGCGGATGTCCGGCCCGATGGCCCAGATGTCCGGCCCAACGAATCCAGATCTCGTTTGGGGCGGAAATTTTTGAATTGGGGGCGAAAATTGATGATTCCAAGGGCAAAATTTGATGGATTTTGTGGATGGAAGGTGGGGAAAATTGGGGATATGCTAGATCCACTCGAAACCAAGCAAATCCATGGATCAAAATCAACAAAACTTCGTCAAACCAACAAATCACAAAAAAATTGGGGCTATTTTTGGTGGAGATTTTCGAAATTGGGGAAGAAACAACAAAATTAGGCTAGAAAACTACGAGGGAGACTCCGAAATCATGATCAACATGGCTCATGATACCAAGATGATGTAGGGTGGAACCCAAGATGGCCGATCTTTCACGAAAGGAGCGGATCCCGCGCTGAACACAAAGAACACGAGGGGAAAACAATAGAGGAAATCACAAGGGGGAACAAAGAGGAACACTCAAACCAACAAGTATGATCACCCATGTGCTAGATCCTCGAAACACAAAGAGATACAAGATCCAAAGTCAACAACGGATGATACATAGGTAGCCGGTCTTCTCCGTGAGGAGGTCTTGATGTTCTTCTCCAAAAGGAGGTCTTGAATCCAAAGTGGATCTTCTCCGTAGAGGGGCCGCGGTCTCTCTCGTGGAGTAGATCCGATATGGATGAGCAAAGCTCTGTCTCTCAAATGAGCTATCACAATGCTGACCCTAACTAGGAGGAGGGGGAGTAGTATGTATAGTCTAAGCCACGAAGGGGTAAGTGGGAAAGAGGGATACATGGGCCTTTGGCCCAACTCTGCGCGCAGGCAGGCGCCGGATGTCCGAGCTGGGGGGCGGATGTCCGGCTGTTCGCGAGACGCCAGATATCCGGGGCATTGGCCGGATGTCCGACCTAGCGGTGACCGAATTTGTTCTTCTCTGGATAGGCGTCGCCGGATTTCCGGGGTTCGTCGCCGGATGTCCGGGCGTTGCTGAGGCACCGGATGTCCGGCCGCTGAATCTCTTGGCCTTCTGTTGGTGCAGATCCTGGGCAGCTGCACAGGTGCCGGATGTCTGGCCCTTGGCCCAGATGTCCGGCCGCTGTAGCATCAGCAGCTCCGTATTCTTCTATCATCGCTTCCAGGTTTCCCTCGCGGATGGTGTAGTTGTACCTTGGTGCATGCACTCCTTCTCGTCATCTGTAGTGTTCCGACAATACCTATGCATGCACACGAGTGGAGTGTCAAGTAGTATACCATCCTCGAAGGGGTCAAGTGAGCACGTGTAAAGGAGATGATTCACCTTTGGGTATGTGAAGTAGATGTCGCACGTGCCACTCGGCAAACGGACTCTTGACATGGTGATGTCCATAGGATGCTCCGCATCAATATCTCTCGAAGTTATGATCCGCCAAGCTATACTCAAAATTAAACAGGGTGCTCAACACATGTTTTGTCTTGAGGAGTTTAAGCATTCTTCAATTTGCAACCGAAGTGCAATTCTTCCTACATTATCTTCTGAGGTGGTGTTATGTCACTCTTGACTATTTCCATCATGTTTCATGATTCACAAGTTGTCAGGAATGAGATAATTAAATCCATTAATTACTTCTTTGAAGTATCTTGGTATAGATTTCACCTAAAGCTTTCCATTGGGAATGTTGCTATTTTGGTGCTTATCAATGATCCAAGTTTTCTCCTATCCTCTCGGCGAAAGAAGTTTTCATCTCTTCGTTGATCTCAAGCAAGCAATTGTTTCTCGTTATATGTAGAATTTCACCTCAAGTTTTGAGATGTTTTCCATAAGCCCATAACAAGCTTATTCTTTTCATTGTTGTTTTTCCAACAACTTCGTTCAATCCCTCTTTTAAGGATGCTTTTCAAATTCAATTGTGGTAGAAGTTGTCATTTTCATATCCGTTCTTTTCTTGCCAACGATCTAGCCTCTATTCTTTGTTCCGGAGGCATTGCATTGTGCTCTCTTCGACCCATCATCCCATTTTTTTCAAAGATCGTGTTCTTTCCTTTGCATATACATTCAACCGGAGTGTCGTGTCCTCCATTCAAGTTCTTCCCATTCTGTCAAGTTTTGCCTCCCTTCTCAACCAGAGTGCTATCTGAAATCCTTCTTACCCATTGTGCCATTCTTTTAATAGTTCTGGAGGCAGTGTGTTGTTGATTTCATCAAGTATACTCTCATCTCGTTAATATCATGTTCAATTCCTTCCATTACGGTCGGAGTGCTTCCCAAAATATATCATTCCTATTCCTTCTCTATCTTGTTTTAACCAGAGTGTTGTGTCTATCATTCCTCTTCTAACCGGAGTCTCATCCAAGTGCTTTCATTTTTCCAAGTGCATATTATATGCCTTCCATTTCCAACCGGAGTGTTGTCGTAATTGATCTTTATCGGTCCTTGTATATCTCGTTTCAACCGGAGTGCTTGCATGTACTTCTTGTCCATTGCAACCATTTTCTTATGTCTTTCAACCTACAAGGTTCCTGTAATGTTCCTTGTTCCTCTTTTCTAACGGAGTGTTTTCAACTTTGTTCATCTTCGTTGTATTATTTCTTTCAATTTGTTCAACCTCTCAAGGTTCTTTGGTTGCACTCGTTTGTACAAGAAGCAACTTAGTTTACCTCTCCTCTTCCTTTTCTGCTTCTCTCCGGTGCCATCCTAGATCTCGGGACGAGATCCTCTTGTAGTGGTGGAGTGTTGTAACGCCCACAGACCGTTGCTCCAGGTATCTTCCAGCTATTCGCCGTCATTGCCATTTCTTTTCTTGTGTGTTGCATCTTTCCTTGTCATCATGTGCATTGCATCATCATGCTTTCAAAACTTTCATCCGTCCGGGTCTCCCGGTTCTTTTTGTTGTCCGTTCTGAGCCCAGTCACACTCGCACGCGCCCGCGGCACGTACGAAATAGTATTTTATAAGTGGCCAGAAAATGTTCTTGGAATGGGTTGAAAGTTGGCATGCAGTATGGTTATGTTGCCGGTAGGCCGACTGCCAAGTTTCATCGCATGCGGAGTCCGTTTGACGCCCCAACGGATAACTATAGCGGCAGCATAGCCGGTCTATCGTCGGACGTTTTCGGTCTCCAGAAATAGTCGCCGGGCTGCACTCCTTCCCTCTCATCTTAGCCCAACCTTCTCTTCATAACCCACCTAGTCCTGCTTAACCCCCCATCTCGACCAGATCCGTCAGATCGCGATCGGAGCCTCCGAAAACTCCTCCTAACCCCCTAACCCTAGCAAACCTGCTATATAACCAGACACAACCCTAAAATCTAGGGATATGTCCCATCCATCCCGTCTCGGCCGCCAGCCTCTCGTTCCCCTCGGAATCCATCCCGAGCCATCCCGCAGCCGCCACTCCTCTCCTGGATCTCCCCTCTCCTTTGCGCAGCCAGCCAGAGCTCGATCCCGATTGGATCGAGGCCCTTCCTCCTCCCTCATCTTACCAAGAGCCTGAGCTCCTTCTCCCACGCCCGCGTGCCCGAGGAAACGCACAAGGCTGTGTCTCCTCGTCCTCGTACCTTCCTCGATCCAGTGTGCCACCCCTAAGCAACTTTGCCTCACCGCCGTTTTGCACCCGCTCCAGCCAGGAAATGGATGGATCCGTCTTCCCTGCGTCCATCCCCTGCCTCTCCGCCTCGCCGGAGTCTAGTACATCACCAGCAGCAAGCTCGCCGCTGGACCTCCCCTTCCTCTGCAACTAGCGCCACCAGGTCGTGGAGCCCCTGCCCTCCACCTCTTTTCTTCTGCTCCCTACTCTCACATCTCTCTCCCTCTGAACCAGGACGTCACTGCCATGGATCCTCGGCCGCCGACCCGCAGCTCCGTCGCCGCCTGGAGCCTCGCCTGTGCTGCGTCCCTGGCTGAACCTCGCTGCCGTCTTGCCTGCTCTGCATCCTGCATGCAGCGCTGCAGAGATGCCTCTGCTTGGACCCCGTCGAACCCACGCCAAGTCCCTGCCTCACCGGAGGTCCTCGCCTTCCATCGCGGATCCGCCTCCCCGCCGCCCTCTTGTCCGGATCCAGCCACCCTGCTTCCCGTTGCGCCGCCCATCCGCCAAGTCCCACGCCGCCGCTGCTCTATTTCTTGCCGAACAGAGGAGGACAGCACCTCTATCTCGAGTCGCTCGAGCGCACGCCGCGCCCGTTGCCCACTCGCTGACCGCGCCTAGGCCTGCCTCGCGCGCCAAGGCCCAGCTCCTCTTCGCCAGTTCTGCCGGCCTGCCAAGCCTGTCTACAAACGGGCCAAGGCCCATGGTGAGCCTCCAGCGCCCCTGCACCTATTGGGCTAGCCTGTTGATTCAGCCTGAGTCACATTTTTTTCGCGAAACGATTTAGTTATTATTCCAGTGTTTTGCAGTTTTACAAGAAAACCCTTAGACTTCATGCATATAAAAACTCAACAATCGTGGATCATTTTAAAACAAAGTATATATGTTAAATTCTTAGAATTTTGTCTAGTTTCATAATATCCCACTTTCATCTATGTTTAAAATGTTTAAACTACTGTTTGCATTAATTTGCTTAAATGCCATGTTAAAATGCTTTATTTCATTACTAAATAACCGTAGCTTCATTTTAAATAATCTTGATATGAAAATGGGGTAGAAAAATGCATAGATAAACATGGTGCCATTACTTTGCATGTTTAACAACTCTAAAATATGGTTTAGGGCAGAACAGTACCAAATAAAAATATGCACATGAGGATTTTCCGGAATTGTTGTTTGTTAGTTCCGGCCTCATTTAAACTTGCCTAGATAGGTAGTTTTCATATGCTTCACCCCTTTGCCATGTTTAATAACATTTAATTTGTTGGGTACATAACCGGGAGAGAACTAAATAAATGAATGTGGTGTTCCGCCGATATGCAACTCGTTGCATATTGAGCTCCACTTAACTTGTAGTGTTGTTTGTTGCACTTTTCCATGCCATGCATCATTAAACCGGACATGCATCATACTTGATTGTGCATCATGCCATGTTTATGTTGTTGGTTTACCATGTTGTTTTCTCCTTTCCGGTGTTGCTTCTTGTTGTTAGTTCCGATAACATCGCGTTTGTGAGGATCCGTTCGACTATGTCTGTTTGTCTTCTTCATGGACTCGTTCTTCTTCCTTGCGGGATTTCAGGCAAGATGACCATACCCTCGATATCACTTCCATCTTTGCTTGCTAGTTGTTCACTCTATCGCTATGTCACGCTACCTATAACTTTTTATATCATGCCTACCATATTGCCATGTCAAGCCTCTAACCCACCTTTCTAGCAAACCGTTGTTTGGCTATGTTACCGCTTTTTCTCAGCCCCTCTTATAGCGTTGTTAGTTGCAGGTGAAGTTGAAGATTGTTCCATGTTGGAACATAGATATGTTGGGATATCACATTATCTCTTATTTAATTAATATATCTATATACTTGGTAAAGGGTGGAAGGCTCAGCCTTATGCCTGGTGTTTTGTTCCACTCTTGCCGCCCTAGTTTCCGTCATACCGGTGTTATGTTCCTTGATTTTGCGTTCCTAATGCGGTTGGGGTAATGGGGCCCCCTTGACAGTTCGCTTTGAATAAAACTCCTCCAGCAAGGCCCAACCTTGGTTTTACCATTTGCCTCACCACCACCTATACTTTTCCATTGGGAGTCGTGCTCCCGAGGGTCATCTTTATTTTAACCCCCTAGGCCAGTGCTTCTCTAAGTGTTGGTCCAAACTGGGCGATGTCAGGCGCCCCCTGGGCAACCAGGGTCTATGCCAACCCAACGTCTTGCCCATCCGGTGTGCCCTGAGAACAAGATATGTGCAGGTCCTATCGGGATTTGTCGGCACATTCGGGCGGTCTTGTTGGTCTTGTTTTACCATTGTCGAAATGTCTTGTAACCGGGATTCCAAGTCTGATCGGATCGTTCCGGGAGAAGGAATATCCTTCGTTGATCGTGAGAGCTTGTGATGGGCTAAGTTGGGACACCCCTGCAGGGCATAAACTTTCGAGAGCCGTGCCCGCGGTTATGTGGCAGATGGGAATTTGTTAATATCCGGTTGTAGAGAAGTTGACACTTAACTGAATTAAAATGAATCAACCGCGTGTGTAGCCGTGATGGTCTCTTTTCGGCGGAGTCCGGGAAGTGAACACGGTCTTGGGATATGTTTGAACGTAAGTAGTTCCAGGATCACTTCTTGATCACTTCTATCTTCACGGCCGTTGCATAGCTTCTCATCTTACTCTTATTTGCGTATGTTAGCCACCATATTTGCTTAGCGCTTGCTGCAACTCCACCTCATTACCACATCCTATCCATAAGATTAAATAGTCTTGATCTCGCGGATGTGAGATTGCTGAGTCCTCGTGACTCACGGATACTTCCAAATAGTTGCAGGTGTCGATGATACCAGTGCAGATGGCGCAACCAAGCTCAAGTGAGAGCTCGATGAAGATCTTGGTCGTTGTTATGTGTCTTTTCCGTATGATCAATAGTGGAGCCCAGTTGGGACGATCGGGGATCTAGCATTTGGGGTTGTCTTCTTTTATTTTGGTTCCATAGTCGGACCTTGTTTGTACTCTGGATGATGTATGTTTAACTTTTTATTTGTGTGAAGTGGCGATTGTAAACCAACTCTTTATCCCTTTCTTATTCAGTACATGGGATTGTGCGAAGATTACCCCTCTTGCGACAAAACCACCATGCGGTTATGCCTCTAACTCGTGCCTCGACACATGGGAGATATAGCCACATCGTGGGCATTACAAACATATTTGTGGCACTTCCGTTTAGGTCATATTGGTGTAAAGAACATGAAGAAACTCCATGCGGATGGACTTTTGGGATCACTTGATTATGAATCATTTGATACTTGCGAACCATGCCTCATGCGCAAGATGACTAAAAGTCCATTCTCCAGAACAATGGAGCGAGCTAATGACTTACTAGAAATAATACATATCGATGTATGCGGTCCGATGACTGTTGAGGCACATCGCGGGTATCGTTATTTTCTGACCTTCACAGATGATTTGAGTAGGTATGGGTGTATCTACTTGATGAAACACAAGTCTGAAACATTTGAAAAGTTCAAAGAACTTCAGAGTGAAGTGGAGAATCATTGTAACAAGAAAATAAAGTTTCTACGATTCTAATCGCGGAGGCGAATATTTGAGTTACGAGTTTGGCCTTCATTTAAAACAATGTGGAATTGTTTCACAACTCATGCCACCTGGAACACCACAACATAATGGTGTGTGCAAATGTCGTAGCAGTACTTTATTGGATATGGTGCATTCTATGATATCTCTTACTGATTTACCACTATATAACACCCTCGATGCGGCTATATCTCCCACGTGTCGAGGCACGACTTAGAGGCATAACCGCATTGAAAGCAATGTCGCAAGTGAGGTAATCTTCACACATCCCATGTAATACATAAAGAAAGAGATACATAGTTGGCTTACAATCGCCACTTCACACAATTACATGAATAAAGCATTACATCATCCAAATACAATCAAGGCCCGACTACGGAGCCAAAATAAAAGAAGAACCCCAAATGCGACAAAGGTCCCGATCGACCCCAACTGGGCTCCACTACTGATCAACTAGAACGAAACAACACAAAGGACAAGATCTTCATCGAGCTCCTCCTGAGCTTGGTTGCGTCATCTGCACGGTCTCATCGACACCTGCAAGCTGGTTTTGGAAGTATCTGTGAGCCACGGACTCAGCAATCTCGCACCCTCGCGATCAAGACTATTTAAGCTATGGGTAAGGTAAAGGTATGAGGTGGAGTTGCAGCAAGCGACTAGCATATATGGTGGCTAACATACGCAAATGAGAGCGAGAAGAGAAGGCAAAGCACGATCGAGAAAGTATGATCAAGAAGTGATCCTAAACAACCTACGTCAAGCATAACTCCAACACCGTGTTCACTTCCCGGACTCCGCCGGAAAGAGACCATCACGGTAACACACGCTGTTGATTCATTTTAATTAAGGTCAACTTCAGGTTTTCTACAACCGGACGTTAACAAATTCCCATCTGCCCATAACCGCGGGCACGGCTTTCGAAAGTTCAAATCCCTGCAGGGGTGTCCCAACTTAGCCCATCACAAGCTCTCACGGTCAACGAAGGAATAGACCTCCTCCCGAGACTTTCCGATCAGACTCGGTATCCCGGTACAACAAGACATTTCGACAGGGTAAAACTAAACCAGCAACACCGCCCGAATGTGCCGACAAATCCCGATAGGAGCTGCACATATCTCTTTCTCAGGGCACACCGGATTGTCTAAACTTCCGGTAGGCCAGCCCAGAGTTGCCCCTGGTGGCCACCGGCGGCTGACAAGTTGGACCAACACTCAGAGGAGCACTGGCCCGGGGGTTTAAAAAAATGATGACCCTTGGGCGCGCGACCCCCAAGGGAAAAGAAAAGGCTAGGCGGCGAATGGTAAAACCAAAGTTGGGCATTGCTGGAAGAGCTTTACTTAAGACGAACTGTCAAGGGGTTCCCATAATAGCCCAACCGCGTAAGGAACGCAAAAATCCGGGAACATAACACCGATATGACGGAAACTAGGGCGGCAAGAGTGGAACAAAACACCAGGCATAAGGCCGAGCCTTCCACCCTTTACCAAGTATATAGATGCATTAATTAAATAAGATATATTGTGATATCCCAACAAGTAAACATGTTCCAACAAGGAACAACATCTCCATGTTCCAACAAGGAACACACTTCAATCTTCACCTGCAACTAACAACGCTATAAGAGGGGCTGAGCAAAGCGGTAACATAGCCAAACAACGGTTTGCTAGGACAAGGTGGGTTAGAGGCTTGGTTCCACAATATGGGAGGCGTGAAAAGCAAGAGGTAGGGATCGCAGCATAGGCATAGCAAAAGAGCGAGCAACTAGCAAGCAAAGATAGAAGTGATTTCAAGGGGAGGGTCATCTTGCCTGAAATCCCGCAAGGAAGAAGAATGAGTCCATGAGGAAGACAAACGGACGTAGACGAACGGGTCCTCACAATCACGACATTATCGGAACCAACCGAAGAAGCAAACCGGAAAGAAGCAACATAGTAAACAACCAACACATAAACATGGCATGATGCACAATCAAGTATGATGCATGTCCGGTTTAATGAGGCATGGCATGGCAAAGTGCACAACAATCCTACAAATTAAGTGGAGCTCAATATGCAACGAGTTGCATATTGACGAAACACCACATCAATTATTTAGTTCTCTCTCGTTTATGTACCCAACAATATTAAATGTTGTTAAGCATGTCAAGAGGTGAAACATAAAGGGATTGTTCTATCTAAACAATTTAAATGGGGCCGGATATAGCAAACAACAAATCCGGTAAATCCCCATATGCATTAGTAAATTAATGCAAACAACAATTTAAATATTTTTAATTGTTGTTATCATGATGCAGATGACATGAACAAGTTTATGCAATTTTTATTAAAACTTGACAAGAGCATTATTATGAAGCATTTGACATCGTGGTGGAAAGGAAAAGGGTGCCACGATGACGAATCCGAAAATGATGCCACGACAACATATCGGTTCTCCGATAGCCCACGGGGATAACGGTGCAAAAGGAAGTGACGGGAGCGTGTCATGCAAGGATGGTGGGGTGCTCCCGATTACGGGGTTCCCACATGTCGGTGGCAAGGCAAAAGAGGGGCAACGTGCACCGGACAACTCCTACATGGAGCAAACACGAGCATTGCAAACATCGCAAGCATTCGTTCACGGACGTCGTCTCGGGGTTATACCTTCGAAGCGTGCGTCATCGGAGCGGTTCGAGTTCGATGCGGTGTAGGGGAAGTAGATGTTCTCGGGACGTTCGGTAGTGGAAGTAGAGGCACACGACGTCTTGTCGAAAAATCACGGCGGCGGTAGTTGTCGCACGTTGTAGTCGAACTTGATGGAACCAAAGTCCACGAGGGTAGTCGTGGTACTCGTCGCGTTCCGAAACCGAAGTGGTACTTGACAATATCCGGGACGGTCTTGACGTTTCGGTGCGGTGTAGTGGTACATGTCAACGGTCATCGTGGTACTTCGTTCCGGTCCTGTAGTCGTACTAGGCATCGGCGGACCTTCGAGGGACTTGCGTATCCGAAGGGGTACTTGGCGATCGACGGACGTCGTGGTACTTGTCGGCCTGGGTCTTGACGTATCCGTGTTCTCTCAAAGCAGTTGTACAGTGCAGTGGCCTGGAGCGGCACCGATCCAGTCAACGCAGCGGTTCTCCTCCCGTTTGAAGTACAGGAGGCCGTCCATGGAGGTTGAGGCCGCGATGTCGGCTGACGAACTGAAGGAGGCGACACCTCGACTCCTTGCAGCAAAACGACGGCGAGGCGGAGAAGGGGCCGGCAGGCAGTAGAGGTCACGGGGAGCTCCTCGGGCGCATCTGATCGAGGTCGAAGCTGACGCGCCGAGGGGCATCGGGCTTCGCAGGTGGAGCTACAGTCGTGACGCAGCGACGGTCATCTGAAGCGGGGACGCGAGGCCCTGCCGGTGGGATCCGGCCGGGAATGGGCGGGGCGGCAGAGGAGCTTGGGCGCCGGACCGCTGTTGTTGGTGACGCCGATAGAACAGGCAAGGCAGGGAGACGGCATGATGCTCGCCGGAGGGAGTAGCAAGGCAGCGCCATGGAGGGCACGGCTGGCCAGGAGGAAGAGATGGGGAGCTAGCGAGGAGGCTGGGCTGAGCGAGGGCGCTCGCTGGCGGCGTGAGGGAGGAGAACGAGAGAGAGAGAGAGAGAGGGCGGCCAAGGGGAGGCAAGTGAGGTGCGAGGGGGAGAAGTGGGGATCGAGCAGAGGAGCCTGCGGGCGTTGGTGATGGGGATCGGGCTCCTCCCTGGCTCGATGTGTGCGTTGAGCGTGTGGCGGCGCGCGTAGGGAAACGAGGGAGAGATGAGATTGGGAGAGGGTAGCGAGGGGAGAGGCTGGGCCTAGGGTTAGGTTAGGGAGTGGGCCTTGGAGCCGGCTAGGTTAGATGCAGCTGGGCCCAAATGGCCTGCTGGGCTCCCTTCTCTCCCTCTCTTGATTCTACTCTTAACAAAAACAGAGACAAAAAAAACAAAAAAAAGGAGAAAGGAAAAGAGAGAAGAGAAGGTTAGAGGAAGAATTTGGGCACGGGGATAATTTTCATGGACTCAGAAAAATGTGCACGGTCCGGGAAAATAGAAAAAGGTCAAGTTGAAAGATTAAATTCAAATTCCTTTGAATTTAATTCAAAAGGTTTGAACTAGGATAGGTTTTTCGAAGTGCCCAAAAATGTTGAGAAATTAGGTGGAGCTCCGGAAAATGATGAAAGGACAAGTGGCAAAGTTAGAGGCCAAGAGTTGAAATAATAAAAGGCATTGGGATTTTTGCAAGTGTGTTAAGGTAATTCCACATAATTGGAATAATTACTATAGCTCTCTAAATATCGAGAGGATAAGTTGTAAAGAGAATCACCATGTGAAATCCCTTGATTTAAATGGATCAAAGATCCATACCATTAGTTTAGCTGAGTTTTAAAACGGGTTGCATGATGACATGATGCAATGCACAAGAACCAAAGATGAATGCAAAGAACCAAACAAAACACACGACGAAACCCGGAAACCCTGGAAGGCAACTGAAGCTCCGGTATTGGGGCGTTACACACTATCATTTTGAGGTTATGCATTAGAGATAGCCGCATTCACGTTAAATAGGGCATCGTCTAAATCCGTTGAAACGACACCGTATGAGCTATGGTTTGGCAAGAAACCTAAGTTGTCGTTTATTAAAGTTTGGGGTTGCGACACTTATGTAAAAAGGCTTCAGCCTAATAAGCTCGAACCCAAATCGGAAAAGTGCGTCTTCATAGGATAGCCTAAGGAAACTATTGGGTACACCTTCAATCACAGATCCGAAGGCAAGATCTTTGTTGCCAAGAATGGAACCTTTCTAGGGAAGGAGTTTCTCTCGAAAGAAGTGAGTGGGAGGAAAGTAGAACTTGATGAGAAAATTGTACCTTCTCTCGAATTAGAAAGTAGCACATCAAAGAAATCTGTTCCCGTTATGCCTACACCAACTAGAGAGGAAGCTAATGATGATGATCATGAAACTTCAGATCAAGTTACTACTGGACCTCGTAAGCACGTTCCGCACCAAAGTGGTATGGTAATCCTATCCTGGAAATCATGTTATTAGACCATGGCGAACCTACAAACTACGAAGAAGCTATGATGAGCCCAGGTTCTGATAAATGCCTCCAAAAATATTTTTATCTCTCAATTTAAGCTTTGAGCTCTGATGTCGCTTGAAGCTACGTCGGTATTTCCCCAAAGAGGAAGGGATGATGCAACACAGTGGCGGTACGTATTTCCCTCAAATATGAAACCAAGGTTATCGAACCAGTAGGAGAATCAAGCAACACAACATAAAAAAACCTGTACACAAATAAGAAATACTCGCAACCCGACGTGTAAAAGGGGTTTTCAATCCCTTTCGGGTAACGGTGTCGGAAATTATCAAACGGACGTGAGAGAGTTGTAAATATTGATAGATCGAACACCAAATAAAATAAATTGCAGCAAGGTAGTTTTGTATTTTTGGTTTAATAGATCTGAAAATAAATGCAAAGGAAAAGTAGATCGCAAAGGCAAATATATGAGAAAAATAGCAAACAGTGGGTGAACAAACTACTATTGGGCAATTGATAGAACTTCAAATACTCATGACGATATCCAGGCAATGATCATTACATAGGCATCACGTCCAAGATTAGTAGACCGACTCCTGCCTGCATCGACTACTATTACTCCACACATCGACCACTATCCAGCAATAAGAACGATGACATGAAGTAGACAAGATCTATCTATGTAGAGATAGACCACATCGTTTTATCCTTAGTAGCAACAATACATACATGTCGGTTCCCCTTCTGTCATTGGGATCAAGCACCGTAAGATCGAACCCACTACAAAGCACCTCTTTCCATTGCAAGATAAATGGATCAAGTTGGCGAAACAAAACCCAAATATCGGAGAAGGAATACGAGGCTATAAGCAATCATGCATAAAAGAGATCAAAGAAACTCAAATACTTTCATGGATATAAAAAGATAGATCTGATCATAAACTCAAAGTTCATCACCCCAACAAACACACCGCAAAAGAGTTACATCATATGGAACTCCAAGAGACCATTGTATTGAGAATCAAGACAAAGAGAGGAAGCCATGTAGGTACTAACTACAGACCCGAAGGTCTACAAAGAACTACTCACGCATCATCAGAGAGGCACCAATGAAGGTGGTGAACCCCATCCGAGATGGTGTCTAGATTGGATCTGGTGGTTTTGGACTCTGCAGCGGCTGGATTAATATTTCATAGACTACCCTAGGGTTTTGGGAATATTGGGGTATTTATAGAGCAAAGAGGCGGTCCGGGGGCACCCGAGGTGGGCACAATCCACCAGGGTGCACCTGGGCCTCCTAGCGCGCCCCGGTTGGTTGTGCTCTCCTCGGAGCACCCCCGTAGGCGTAGCCAGGGCCCATTATGTTCCTTCTAGTCCAAAAAAAATCTTTGTAAAGTTTCATTGCGTTTGGACTCCGTTTGGTATTGATTTTCTGTGATGTAAAAACATGGAAAAACAGCAACTCGCACTTGGCACTATGTCAATAGGTTAGTACCAAAAATGATATAAAATGACTATAAAACATCCAAGATTGATAATATAACAACATGGAACAATAAAAAAATTATAGATACATTGGAGACGTATCAAGCTATGGCACCTCTACAAATCTCGGATTCCCTCTGTGAAGGGCCTATCTATTTACTTTATGCAATTTTTATTTTTATTTGAGTCTCCATCTTCTCTTATAAAGAACCAACTAGGGAGCACTATGATCATATTTGTGCATTGGATGTAGCTAATATTCAAGTGTGTTTCGTGAATGGATCAACGATTGAGCATGATGGGCTAGGGATAACTTTCTTTATTGCTGATATTTTGAAAGACATGGTTGCTTGTTGATATGCTTGAGTATTGAAATATTCATGTCAAATATAGACTATTGCCTTGAACCATCTAAAAGTCCAAATGTCCATGCTACAAAAGAAAGAATATGTGAGGAATATGTTAGGCAGCATTCCACATCAAACATTCTATTTTTATCATTTACCTACTCAAGGACGAGCAAGAATTAAGCTTGGGGATGCTGATACGTCTCCAACGTATCTATATATTTTTATTGTTCCATGCTGTTATATTATCATTCTTGGATGTTTTATATTCATTTTATAGCAATCATATATCATTTTTTGGGACTAACCTATTGACACAGTGTCAAGTGCCAGTTGCTATTTTTTGCTTGTTTTTTTACTTCGTAGAATATCCATATCAAACGGAGTCCAAACGCAGCGAAACTTTTTGGAGATTTTTTCTGCCCAGAAGACAACTTGGGAGCCAAGGAAGTGCCCGAGGGGAGGCCCGTGGGGCCCACGAGACACCAGGGCGTGCCAGAGGCCCCAAGCGCGCCCTGGTGGGTGGTAGGTCCCATGGATCTCCTTTCCACCGCCTCTCAGCTCTATAAATTCCTTCCAGAAAACCTAGGGGAGTTAACAAAACACAATTCCAGCCGTCGCAAGTTCCAGAACCATGAGATCCAATCTAGAGGCCCTTTCCGGCACCTTGTCAGGGAGGAACATGATCACGGAGGGGGTGCATCATCCTGATTGGTGCTCCTCCGATGATACATGAGTAGTTTACCACAGACCTACAGGTCCGTAGGCAGTAGCTAGATGGCTTCTTCTCTCTTTTTGATTCTCAATACAATGTTCTCCTCGGTGTTCTTGGAGATATATTTGATGTAATGACTTTTTGTGGTGTGTTTGTTGGGATCTGATGAATTGCGAGTTATGATCAGTTCTATCTATGAATATTATTTGAGTCTTCTTTGATCTCTTATATGCATGATTATTATAGCATCGTATTTCTTCTCTGAAACTTTGGTTCGGTTTGGCCAACTAGATTGATTTTTCTTGCAATGGGAAGAGGTGCTTTGGGATGGGTTCGATCTTGCACTGTCCTCACCCAGTGATAGAACGGGTAGCGAGGCATGCATGTATCATTGCTATTAAGGATAAAAAGATGGGGTGTATTCCTACAGGAATAGATCTTGTCTACATCATGTGATCGTTCTTATTGCATTACTCCGTTTCTCCATGAACTTAATACACTAGATGCATGCTGGATAGCGGTCGATGTGTGGAGTAATAGTAGTAGATGCATGCAGGATCGGTCTACTAATCTTGGACGTGATGCCTATATACATGATCATTGCCTTGGATATCGTCATAATTATTTGCTCTTCTATCAATTGCCCAACAATAATTTGTTTACCCACCGTATGCTATTTTCTCGAGAGAAGCCACTAGTGAAATCTACGGCCCCCGGGTCTATTTTCTATCATATTGTTTTCAGATCTATTATTCCAAAAATTTAAAAAATACCTTGTCGCACTTTTTATTTACTTATTTTATTCTGTGTTTTTGCTAGATCTATTTATCCAATCTCATACAATTTAATCTATTCAATACCGAGGAGGGATTGACAACCCCTCTTACGCGTTGGGTTGCAAGTATTTGTTATTTGTGTGCAGTACTGTTTACATAGTGTTGCTTGGTTCTCCTACTGGATTGATAACCTTGGTTTCATAACTGAGGGAAATACTTACCGTTGTTGTGTTGCATCATCCTCCCCTCTTCGGGGAAATATCAACACAGATACAAGCAATCAAGAAGAATTTCTGGCGCCGTTGCCAGGGAGACATCATCAACATCTATCAGGTTCGTAATCACAAATCTCATCTCCTTGCAATTTACATTATTTTCCATTTTCCTCTCGTTTTCATCGCCCCCACTTCACAAAAATATTTGCCTTTTTATTTGCCATCTTTTTCATTTTTTTGTTCGATATTTTGTTCTCATGTTTTGTTGCTTGCCTACTTGTCGTTATGGCTAGTTCCTCCTCTATTGCGTGTACCCCTGAGAATGAAGTTCTTAACTTTAAACAAACGGGAGGGGAGAATCTAAAAGATGTTTGGTATAGGATTTGCAATGCTCACAATAGATCTATTCGTAAGCAATCCACTGTTATTCTTCTTTGTAGTTTTTATGTAGGCATTAGCACTTGGTATAGATTCGTTCCTGATAGTATTACCGGTGGGAATTTCTTGATGTGCCCCTCTTTGGATGCTTTTAATGCTATCGGAGGTTTAGTGGGTGCCCCACCTATCATTATTAATGAAACAATTTTAACTATTGAGCATGTTATGCAAAGGCTGGATGCTATTGAAAAGAAAATGATTGCCGAAGAATATGTTGAAAATTTGGATAAAAGAATCCATAACCTTGCTATAAAATATGGTCAAAAGCGGGAGATGCTCTTAATTTTTTTTGATAGAAAGACTGTAAGAGAACCCCTTACAGTATAATTGGTGCAACAAACCCAAATTGCAAGTACCATGCCTTGAATCTGGGTGGGTGGGAAGGCATCAGCCCCTTCCCACCACTAGGCTATGCCTTAGTCTGCATGCTCTTAAATTATTAAAAGAAAAAGATACCGTAGTTGACAACATAGTAGAAGAGAGCCCCGCTCAAATTGATAAATTGGAAGAAATTTTTAGTAACTTGAGCTCAGTTTTTTCTTCCATTAAAACTATCGAGAAAACTCCTAAAAATTGAAAGGTTACACAAGTTTCTAAAAACAAGGGTGCCACTTCTAGTAGCAATAATGAAGATCTTAAAATGATTAGTATTCACCACAACTTTGGTGAAGCGATAAAAAACCCTACTTGAAGAATGCATTCTTCAATCTTATTCCTAGAAGTATTATTATCGAAAATATGCATGCTAAATCCTTGAAGAATTTTGGTTGTGTGATTGAGGAGTTGAAAAGTATAGATGACAATAGTTGAATCTATGTATTATGCCTAGCTAAGGGCATAAAACGATAGCGCTTGTTGGGAGGCAACCCAATAAATAAAATTTATTTTTGTCTTTTCTTTTTTCTTTCTGTTTTTGTTTGTTCACACAATTATGCTACTGGTATGATTGTGTTATTATGTTTTAATTAGTGTTTGTGCCAAGTAAAGCCTTTAGGATCATGTTGGATGATAGTTGATTTAATCCTGTTGAAAAACAGAAACTTTTGCGTCCAGTAGCTGAATTGTTAAAAATCACAGAAGCGACGAAACATTCTGAATTTTTTACACAAGATTAATATACAAATTGCCTACATTGTCCTAAGTTTTCAGAATTTTTGGAGTTACAGAAGTATCGTCAAAGTTCAGATTGCTACAAACTGTTCCGTTTTTGACAGATTGTGCTTTCTTTGCATTGTGTGCTTATTTGATGAATTTATGGATTGTATTGAAGGGTGTAAGCCATTGAAAAGTTAGAATACAGTAGGTATAATGCAATAATAAAATATAAATGAGTTTGCAACAATACTTAAAGTGATGATTTGCTTTATTATACTAACGGATCTCACGAAGATTTTGTTGTGTTTTGTATGATTGAAGTTTTCAAGTTTTGGGTGAAATCACAATGGATGAAGGAATAAGAAGTGAAAAGATCCTAAGCTTGGGGATGCCCATGACACCCTAAGGAAATATTTAAGAAGAACAAAGCAACTAAGATTGGTGATGCCCCGGAAGGCCTCCCCTCTTTTTTCTAACAACCATCGGTAATTTTACGTAGGGTGTTATCTCTTCGAGAGAGTATGAATCTAGATAAAACATGTGTCCGTGTTACCATCGTGCCGAGTCTACTAGCTCGGGACCCCTACCCGAGATTTGACTCCATCACCACGTCAAAGTGTTTACTCTCTCTGTAAAGAAATATAAAAGCATTTAGATAACTACTTTAATGATCTAAACGTTTTTATATTTTTTTTACGAATGGATTAGTTTTTATGGAGTAAACGTTACCAATTTGCGTTTGGCAATTACGTACTAGCTATAACTGTGACAACTTAAACATCTAGCAACATAGGAGTAGAACGCATTTGGAACTCATTTCAACCCTAGAGCAGCTTTATCATCAATAGAGTTCATGAGAATCATCGATGAGATAATCCAGCAAAACAAAAGGTTGCATTATTACATACATATCGGTCTAATCAACAAGAATTACGGCCCAAAAGCTTTCACGTCCCAAAAGCTTGTGGAACTGCCAAGAATTTAAGCTTTCCCATAACAGTTCATACGTGACACCCATACCTAACACTATAAGACGTGTAGAATGTTCAAATTTTTTTGTGGGTTCAAGAAGAAAGTATAATTTGGACAGACAGAAATTTAGACCCGAGCTAGCGGCTTGAGAGTTTGTCGACGTCAATGACGTTCCTGAAGCTCCCGCCGAGCAATGACAGGAGTCCACCCCCGTGCACCCTCCCCTCTGGAACACACAACTCTCCACTCTCCCTGCGCCTATCCGCGGATGGCGACGAGGACTTCATAGAGAGGGGAACCAGCACCTGAGGAGGAATCAGCTCCTGCCTCCCCGGCGTAGGCACCGGCGAGCCGTCGCACTCCGACACCGTGCTCACGCCCGACGAGTACTCGTAGTTCATGGCGGTGGCGGCTGCGGCCGCGGCTGACGAGGACACGATGCCTCGGAAGAGGCCCGGCCCGATCATGCTCCCGCCGCCGCGTCCTCGCTGCTGTGCATGGGACTGGGACTGCGAGGCCACCAGCGTCGCGTGGGCGGCGCAGAGGCCGCTCCGCCCGCGGGCGAACTTGTCGCAGCCCGTGCCGAAGGTGCACCGCTTGCCGCCGCCGTGGGCCTTGCAGAACTCCGTACTCCCCTGCGCGCTCTTGCCGCAGCTGTCGACCTTGCACCGTTTGCCACCGCCGTGCTTCACGCAGAACTCGGTGCGCCCGCGGGCGCTCTTGCCGCACCCGGGCACCGCGCAGCGCTTCCCGCCGCCGTGCGCCACGCAGTAGTTGGTGCCCCCGTGGACGCTCTTGGGGCACACGCCGCCGCCTTCGTGCATGCAGCGCTTCCCGCCGCCGTGCGCCTTGCACAGCGGCGTGCTGCCTTCCGCGCCCTTGGCGCAGCCCTCGA
The DNA here is from genome assembly GCF_003073215.2 of Triticum urartu. Taxonomy (NCBI): domain Eukaryota; kingdom Viridiplantae; phylum Streptophyta; class Magnoliopsida; order Poales; family Poaceae; genus Triticum; species Triticum urartu. The sequence goes on along the minus strand of NC_053027.1, from coordinate 372,993,229 downwards.
AGACGCACCTCTTGCCGCCGCCGTGGGACTTGCAGTACAGCGTGCTGCCCTGCGCCCCCTTGCGGCAGTCAGGGTACTGGCAACGGCGGCCGCCGCCGTGGGAGATGCAGAACCCGACCTTCCCCTCGGCGCTCCGGATGCAGCCCTCAACCGCGCACCGCTTCCCTCCTCCGTGCTTGATGCATCGCCCGGACTTGCCACGCGCGGCTTTAGGGCAGCTGTTGTATCCACACCGGCGACCTCCGCCGTGGGCAATGCAGTGATCCGTCCTTTCCCTCGGCGCTCTTAGTGCAGCCGAGCTGCATACACCGCCGGCCGCCTCCATGGGCCTTGCAGTAGGCCGTTCGGCTCTCGGCACCCTTGTAGCATCCGGGCTTCTGGCACCTCTGCCCGCCGCCATGGGCAATGCACAGGCCTGATGCACCTCTCGCACCTTTGGAGCACCCTTTGAACCTGCACTTCTTCGGAAACCGGCGATGAACCGGCTGTCCACGATCAGTTACACCGGTGACAACATCAGAGCTCACACCGAACGAAGTCTCTGTCATTGTCGTTGCAGAAGGTTCAGGGCTGAATTGAAGGTGATGCTCGGCACTATCATTGGCGTTGTCCGTGTGGTCATCCAGCAGATCATCATGCGCCTCTGCCCGATTCTCTTGAGCAACACAAAGATTCGGCCGAGACGCGAAGAGCAGCGACGGAATGTAGCCACCGGAGCTCCTCCTGGCCGACGTCGAGCTCTCGTCGACACCGGAGAAGGAGATGATGTTTCCTCCAGGCGGTTCAGAATGCTGAGCGATAGCTTCAGCATTACCCACATGATCAGGAAGCCCAAGGGTTATCGTCCCAGGATTAGTGAACGATAAACTCCGGCCAAACAGAGTCACCGGCGCTTTCGACTTGCCTGCTCCTCCGGCAGGCTGCTGGTAATCCACAGAGCTAGGTTCCGGCGACGGACCCAGTCCAAGTACCAGCCTGCACGCATCATCTTGGGCAGAAGCATGACCAGACCGCTGGACACTCCTGTTGCCACGGCTGCAGTTGTCCATTGCCGAACCCCGGAAGTCCAAGGAAAATGAGGTCTGACCATGGCCGACACTAGTGTAACTCGGCGTCAAGTGCCCGGACATCAACACTGCAGAACTGTCGTTCAGGGGCTGGCTTCCACGGTGACGCATATCCGCGTAACTGTTATTCATCTATACCTTTATACACTGAGAACTGACTGAACTGGCCTGTTTATTCTTTGAACATGAACTAACTGAGTGAAGGTGGTGGATGGAGAACAAGTATCTCTGGGCAACAGAAGATCAGTTGATTCTTGATTTGGTATTTCATATGTGCATGAGAGAGAAGACGAAGTCGAAAAATATCAGCAGCAGCGAGGTAACGTTGAATCCGCTACTAACAAAACCTGACGTGTCTGCCCTGTCCATTTACCTTCTGGCCTCAACAAAAATCGTCACCCACAAGGTACTTGAGCCCTGGCAGACTAAACCGTCTGATACAGCGGTGTTCTGATCTGATATTTGATTGACCATCCACTGTTCCTTTTCCTTTTTCTTGATTTATTTATAAATTGTTGAGCATTAGGCAGAAGCAGAGGAGCTCAATTGCCAAGATAATCTTCAAACTACAATGATACTGCAAAAAAGTGGAATTAGCAAGTCAGATGGTGTTCATACCCTACGAGATAGTAGAACTTAACATGACTTCAAAATAGCAATATACAATGCATATTGGAATAAATCAGAGCTGATGAACAGAAAGAACAAATCAGAAATTTCTCAAAATAAAAAGAAACAGAAAAATAAGAGACCAGTTTAGCCATACTTGCACACAACTTCGTAAAAGGATAAATCGTTGGCTCCTGAAGAGGATGTTAAATTGCTCAAACTAATGATCATTTGAGGCTACTAGAATCTGCCCTGCCTGTTTTTTTGTGGGGCCGTGGTTGTCCCAGTGGTCTGATTGATGATGTGGCTCCACTCGTACCACAGAAAATCTTGGAATCTAACACAATCATCCAAAGGAGGACTAAACTAGTACTAGTAGACAAACAAAGGTCTGTGGTAGAGTGAATATTCATGAGATGCAGTTCTTGACCAGAGAAGTGAAATGAGTACGGAGATCGAAAAATAAGGGATGACTCATATGAGAAAAATCAATCAAAACCTCGCAAGATTGAAGTTCCTTTTTGGCAAATAAAAATCCTTATATGGCGTATAGAGAGTACGTAGATGGGAAGGTATAACAAACTGGCATAAACGAAGTTATTTGATAGATAGAATATCATCTACCATAGCATATTTGATTGACGAAAGCTCTCTTTTCACCAAAAAGAATCCTCTATCGTCGGAATATCAGGACATAAAGGGCGTGTCAAGCACACAATAGAATAAGTCAAAGCCTCCTTTGCATAAGAGCCACATACCGGTAGACTAAATTTAGTCAAGCAAGTTGAGCAGTATTTGAACCTTTATGACAACGAATCCTCCCGACCCCTATTGAGCAGATAACAGAATCACGCAATCAAATCCCCTTGTTCATACCAATCGATAAATCTGTGAAACACCAGCCCTTGCCGCCGTATCATAGAACTAGCGGATTTGTTTAGACTAGTTCAAGTCGTACCTAATAGCTACAGCTGTAAAATATTATCCCTCCAAGTAGAACCATCTTTGCATGGTCAACATTCATAACCACAAGCATATTTTCAAGGATAATAAGTGTTGATTCAGTTTGCTAGACGATCTGATGTTCAAGTACTCATAGCCGCGGGAAAGAGCACCAGAGATATGGGATGCTACCTTTGTAGCTCCAGATTCAGCCGAGGTCTCCATATAAGCAAACCTTGACCACACGTTGGACAGATTGGCGGTTCTCTACCCAAGAAATTGGTAGTCTAGCAGGACTAGCTAGTACTACCATATGTGAGACATGTCCTGAAGAAGACTGCAAAGGGACCCAGGACAGGACAATTTTACCCTACTTATGGAATTAAGACTGTTTACAAGAAACGACGCAGTGGAATAAAAATGGAAAGTTATGATCTACTCTAAAATGAAAACACAGGAGAAACTACGATCTGCTCTAAAGTGGAAGGAAAAAAACACCCTGTGGCTGGCCTCTGCTAGCACGATCGAATAGCAAACAGTACCTTAACTGCGTACCACCTGAACAAATCGTAGAGGAAAATATAGAGCTCTTTGCTCCCACCACATATGTCATAGTATATAATAACTGTGTATAAACTCAATTGTAAATCATGCAAGGAAATCCCACCGATTAAAAAAGAGGAAAATGAGATCTAAATAAGCTTATACGGCTAAATTTCCATAATTACAACATCCAATGCAGAAACCTCAAAACCATCATGAAGGGGCCAGGACTCTGAATGAATCAAGAATCCATTCGCGAACGAAATATGTATGGACAGTTGGACAAGAAACACGCAAACAAACAAGGAAAGGAAACAAAGCAAGAGAGGATAGAGCACCAAATATTTGAGAAGGGAAGAGGGACTGAGGCAGGGAAACGGCCAGGGAATCACCTAGGATCTATCTCAATGGAGGACGAGGAGGAGGAGCCTCTGCTGTCTTTGCGCAGAGAGGGAGGGAGGGAGGGAGACAGAGAGAGATTCTGTTTTGTTAGAGAGAGAGCGGGGGGTTGGAGGGAGAGAGATTCTGTTAGACAAGGAGGGAGGGCGCGTGTATATGGTATCAGGCTGATGGAGTATTCTGCCTGCGGGGAGGCTCGCCTCGTGGGTGCGCTACGTCACATGACGGTGCCGTCCGTCGGCCTCCCACACGGCGCTCTTCACCCTCCCCACCCCCCACCCCCACCTGGCTCCGGTCGGCTCGCGGCGCAGCCGAGCTGGCATAAATGACTGCCTGATTGGCTCACCTCCCTCTCACATTGTATGGTGCACGTATCGCAAGGGCCCAGTATGGTGGATTCTTCTCCCTTCCCAGGAGCGTTTGCTTTTGTGCAACCGTGACAACACGTCTGGTAGGTTTGAATCGGGAATTTGATGGCGATGTTTTCAGCATCTGATTACTCATGTTTGTTTTGATCGTAATTGTGTGCAACCCCTCTGAGATGTGTGGTCAATAAGCCTATTTTGACATTTCACAAGTTTGTGAGGTTTGGGAACTCGCCTACCGTGAGGTCAAAGACCTTCCAATGAGTGAAGGATCTTGTGTTGGTACTCATCTTTGCATCTAGTGCTTCCTCGACGAAGAAACATGATTCTGATGACGCTTTTATTACTCCCTTTGTTTTATTCTAAAATATAGTTCTACTAACAAAATACTTCTTTTTGTATCCATATAAGATTACTATCTTTCCATGAGAAGAATTGATTAGATTTTTGCCTCCTACAATGATGCTTATTAATGTAAACGTTGATGCAACCATAGAAAAAGAGGCAACACAAGCTCACACCAGAATAAAAAAAAAGACATACCGAATCATTTTGTAACCATTAAAAAGCCGCCAAATCACTATGTAACGCTCACACTACGTAATCCTTACGTAGGTGGAGCAAAGCTCCTCTCGAAATGTACCATCAAGAGAATACAAAACATAATGAGTGACATCTAACCTCTGCATGATTAAGATGCACAAAGTCCACACAAACAGTCTCGCAATATAAAAAAAGACATGCCGACATAAATAAAGTTGTATAAGACAAAAACTATGCCTATATTGAGGAGGTGGAGGTCCTATCCAAGGACTATGCTGACATCCATGTTGGTTAAAAACCTCCCTGGCTAATGATGCCCGACAAGTGTAGGGGGTCAACTATAGATCTTCTTGACAAGTAAGAGTATCATTCTCGCGGGGAGTTGAAGTAAATAATAACCGCAAAAATAGCAAGGTTTCCCTACAAGTAGTAAAAAATGTAACAATTTAGTGTTTCGTGGGATGTTTGAGCAACGAAATGTGATCAACATTAAAAAGTAAAAGAGTGCATCAAGTGGCCAGATCCTTGATAATATCAATGACAAGCCGGTTGTGTTACTTATGATGATCAAACGTTCTTGACGACATCGGGATAATGGCATAGTTTTTAATTTCCATGTATCACTTGCATTCATTGTTGTTGCTTAGTCGATGTTGTACGGATGGAGCCTAACATAATGTGTAGCAAAATCATTGAATACAGATACTTATCATTGTTCTCTCGGTAAGTAACGCAAATATCCAGATCTACAAAGGTAAATACCTAACCATAGCTATAACTTCATTTAGGGTCTCTATTCACCCCTTATTTTACAACTCATTAATTGAGAGAATGACAATATACCTCCCATCCTAAATTTAATATGGAATTATGCTCTTCTCTAGGTCCATATAGGTGAAGTCTCATGAAGTCGGCGTTCTCATAAGACCGTTAGACAATTACACTACAACATGATTAATGAACAACCTTTATTGCAAATAAATATGGCACTTGTTAACTAGCCTTCCTTCTCCCATATCCTCAAGAACACAAAGGGAACCGTTCACACCACATCATGGCGATTATGTTTAGTATGATAATGATAATTATCACAATATGAAAGTAATGATCTTTCACCAATAAAACACAAGACATCAACTACTATAACAACAATTACCAACCATAAGTACAAATGGTGATCCAACGCCCATGCGGCCCTCTCCCAGCCGCACTTGGCGCGACTCGAGTGGAGGGGGCATTGTGATACAAATTCCCCCTAGAAAGCCGCTCGTGTCACCTGGCCCAGATCTACCCAGATCCTCTGTGGGTGAACCTTCTTTTGGTGTGTCACCAAGATCTTCTGCGCCATAGCTACAAATAACTCCGCCAACATCTACATGTGCACCACCAGAAACTCCTCTTAGGCGCAATACCATGTCCGAATCTTGTATCTTCAAACCCAAAGAGTACACTGACAATACAAAAAGTATGATAAGCTTATGAAGTGTGGATTCCTTACTAGTACCAGTGAGCTGGTTCATTTGGATTCACTTGGATGACGCTCTTTCTCATGAGGAACGGAAGAAGGCTATGTATTATGAGTACCTAGCACATATTAAAAATAGAACATGACGCTTAGTCCTAACAGAGAAAGGCATACATGTGATTGACTAAAAATGGATTTACAAAATTAAAAGTAAATCAGATGAGAGCATAGATGGATACAAGGCTATACTAGTTGGAAATGGTTTTAAACAAAGTTTTCATATAGACTATGAAGATACCTTTAGTCCACCTGTTAAGTTTGCTATCTAAACTTATAAAATCTATTGTTGTAGCTAGGGTGAAGTCTACGACAACTAGATGTTCAAAACGTGTTTCTTCATGGTGTTCTTGAGGAAGAAGTGTTCACCTAGAAACCACTAAGATATAAAAGTAAAAGCACACCTCAGTCTGTATGCAAGTTAGATAAAGCTTTGTATGGAATGAAGCAACCCACAAGAGCGTGGTACTCAAGACTGAGCACACAACTATGACAACTTGGGTTTACTCCATCCAAAGGTGATACCTTTATAACAAAGGAAACACTATCATATTTGTCCTTTCTCTATGTTGATGATATGCTTGTTGCCAATTACAGTCCAAATGCCACCACCTGCCAGCTTAGAGATCTAAATTTGGAGTTTGCTCTCAAGGACTTCGGGAATCTGCATTGTTTCCTTGTTATAGAAATCAAGAAGGTAGCAAATGGTATACTCTTAACACGGGAAAAAGACACTACTGATATTCTCGGAAGAGTAGGACTGGAGCATTGCAAGCCTATAAGTACACCACTCTCAACTTCAGAAAACTCATAGTTGAGGGAGAAGCACTTGGGCCAAAAGATGCAACAAATTATGTGAGTGTTGTGGGTGCACTACAATACTTGGCCCTGACTCATCGTGGTATTTCATACTTTGATAATAAAGTATTTCAATATTTGCATGCTCGTAATACAATCCAATGGCCTGTATTTGAACGAATTTTGAGGTATCTAAAGTTTACAAAGGCACCTGGACTTTAGATTGTCAAGTCTCCATCCATGCATGTCGGTGCATACTCTGATGTAGATTGGGTAGGGTATGCTGATAATAGGAGATCCACGGATGGACCTTTTTTTGTATTTTTGGGATCAGGTCTTGTGTCATGGAGTTCAAGGAAATAAGTTGTTGTCTCAAGATCAAGCACTTAGGCAGAGTATAAAGCCATAGCTAATGTGATAGTTGAAGTCATGTGAATTCAGACTTTGCTTTGTGAGCATGGAATTAATTCTCCACATGTTGCAAGGTTATGATGTGATAATATTGCTGCTACCTATCTCTCAGCAAATCCCGTTTTTCATGCACAAAGAAAACGTATTGAAGTTAATCTTCACTTCGTTGGAGAAAGAGTAGCTCGCAAGATGCCCAACATCAGGTTTATTTCCATTGGAGATCATCTTGCTGATGGCTTTACAAAACCTGTCACAATGAGATGGTTAAATCACTCCAAGTACAATCTCAACCTCACAAATCACCATAGAGTTTAGCGCGGGGGGGGGGGTGTTAGATAGTTAGGATCTAGATAGAATCATGTTAACTTCTGATCATCTACCCTTCTAGACGTAAACCTCTTGTATCTCAATCTCCTATAATCGGACATATCCATGCGTTCGTCTAGCACTTTTACGCCATGACTTGCCTGCTATATATACACCACGCAACCCTACGGGGTGATCATGCTTACCAATTTACAAATAGTTCAGTTGAAATGTTCAATCCAATATTTATGTTTTACAAATATGAATTACCTGTGTCCAAAGATACTAGCAGCAGTCATTCGGGTTAGCGAGCTGCTGCCCGAGACCATGGTCCTTGTCATCCTCGGCGTCGCGCATTGGGGGAAACGGGTGTGGTCGCAAGGAGTCTTGAGGAGGGGCGAGAGGAGAGGCACCAGAGGAACGGGGAAGGGGCAGAGGATAGTGAGGCGGCTGGCCAGCGGCCCACTCGCATGTGTGCTAGGCCAAGTTTTCAAAGTTGGTCGTTTTTCTTCCTCACGCGTTGGAAAACTCGAAAGGACGAATACTATTCAGCCCCCAGGCCCAACTTCTCAAAACCTATGTAGGTTGGGAAGTCGATTTTTTATGCCCCAATCCTGGGCTCTAGGGCCCAACTATATGCTAGGATCGACTGGTCGAAAATTGACTAGTTTGTTGACTTCTGAAATCGAGGCCAAGCTAAACTCTAACTTATGCATACAAGTATGTGTTTATGATAATACTCTTTCTTTTAACAACGCATGACATGGTGTCTTGAAGTACTATAAACAGTGTCCTTTTAAGGTTCACAAGTAAGCTAGAGATGTGCTTCCAAATGTCAATGCGATGCTAATGAGAGAAGTAAATGAAATTAAATGACAGGGTGATTCTTGATAAGTAAGTCGACCATATATCTTCACAAACATACTACATCCGTATTGGTTTTTAGGGTTTTTCTTTGAGGGGGAAATAGATTTTTGATTTCATTAGCGAAAATGCATTGTATGTCATAAAAAATATTTTTTAAATTTGTCGTTGAACGAATTTTCTAAATATATATTTTTGTGGCATACTATGTACTCCCTCCGTCTCATAATATAACAGTGTTTTTGACACTACACTAGTATAAAAAACGTTCTTATATTATGGGACGGAGAGAGTATATTTTACTAGTTATATTGATAACCTAAATTCTCGTGCCAATTATATTTCCATGCAGAGGGAGTAGTGAAAAATCAGAGAATATATAATGCACAAGGTATAGTACCAAAAGTATAACAAGTGAGGGTTTCTCTGTTCGATTTCTTCAGATTGTAAGGCACCCAGCAGAAGAAGCCAAACAGACTAAATGTTTAGGTGGTGTTTGGTTCTCTAGTTGTACGACTTTTTCTAGTCTTAATTAAAAAGTCTCTAGTCCCTAAAAGTCCTTCGCTGTTTGTTTCCAGAGACTAAAAAGTCCCTAGTCCCTTGCTAGAGGTTATTAAATGACCATGTTGCCCTTAGTATATAGAAAAATAACAATCAAACAACAACATGGGATAACGGACCAATGGGTGCATAGAGGGGCGTTGTTGGAAAAGTCCCAAAAAGTCTCAAAAAGACTCTCCTTGAGAGTCTTCTTCATTTAGTCCCAAATGCCTAGTTTAGTCTTTAAAAAGTCCCTCCCGTTTGGTAAAAAAGTCTCTAAGAGGGATTTTTTCTAGTCCCTACATAAAAAAGTCTCTGGAAACAAACACCCCCTTACTCGTACACGAAGGCCACGCTTGGCGCATGCAATTTGTTAGTATCCGGATTAATTAACTGGCTGCACAATTATTGGGAGCGACGGATTCTTCCAGATTCAAAAGGACAACTTGGACGCAATAAGATAACACCCTACTTGAGATGGTGTGACGTAAGAAGGAACAGCCACTGGACGGCCGCAAAGGTTTCTCTGAATATATAAGCTGCCGCTCAATTATCAGTGCAGTAACCAGGATTAATATATATGTTACGCCGGAAACACTTCACGTACTAGAAGAATCTACACGGGGTATGTCACCCTAAGGGGAACCATCAAATTGGTGGTATTGTGGGTGTTGGCAGATATGATTAACTAACTCCCGGGTTCTGCAGACGACTCAATGCAGTCCGTGTAACCGAGCACCGTTGAAGAAATCAATTTTAATGCTCTAGCTAGATCGATCGTTCATTGCAACTACAAATATATCCAGAAGATATATCCAGTGTCGTAGAAACCTAACTGCATCACGTCAAACAACGCGTTTATAAAAAAACAGTTGCTGTAATTTATGCGTCGTATTTTTGCCCTTTGTGAGGCGCAAAAGGGTAGAATGTAGCTTACAAGAAATTTATGGATTTGATTTCTTAGCGAGGTTGGCTTATCAAAGTGTCTATGAGACAAGAGGCTGCATTAGTTTCTTATTGATTAAATCATGTCATTGAATGTTACAGTGGCTTTCAATCATGGAGCTATATGATATTAATTGATGTGTTCTTTGTTTTATAAACTCTACTAATCTATAAGTTTTTTTTTCTTCTGCATTGTACTAATCCACAAGTTGATGATGACATATTTCTTGCATGACCAAAGGTAGGTTTTTTTCGCTGAGAAAAAAGAGGGCGGGGTTTCGTTGTCCACGATTAAATAGCCCTTTGTGCCCCAAAAGAACACTTTTTGAAATGAATATTTTGATTTCTATAAGGAGATTTGGTTTCATGTGTTTCAAATCTATGTAAGGATTCAATGGCGACAACTACGGCTGCAGGGCGCTGGTCCTTAGGTGCACGTACATGAAGACTTCCCGACTGTCATCGAGAAGGTCAAGCCAGCTCTGTTAGGGGAGCGGCTACAACAGCGTGTCGGCGGATCGTTATGGCGACAGTAGTGGTCGTTCGGTGGTCTCGAAATCGTGAATTAATTATTTTATGTGTGAGTTGCTTTGTACTTCTGGTGAACTTTTATAATACAACTGTTTATTTTCGCACAAAAAAAGTTGGATGCAGTGAAAGACATATATAGATTTATGTTATAAACAAAAGGTAAGCAAATCTAGAAAACAAGTCTGGTTTTGATGGCTGCTAGGTTGGTGAACCTCATTCAGAATTGAAGACACAATATTTCCTCTCTCCTTTTAACCTTCTGAAGCTCAATCTCTAGTGACTAATGGTTAACAAGCCGTGTTCAAGAGAACCTAATGGGTACCTAGCTCAAAAGGGTTCGAGCATGCATTTGCGATTTTATCTCAAATATACCAAAACCCACGACTTGAGTACGGTAATGGCATGTGTTTGATGTTTAGTATCTATGGTATCCAAATATTAGATGAATGATAACGATGAGTAAACTTTGTGGACCAAAAATAATGAAATCTAACTTATTTCACAAATGACGCATTGTGTAGATATACCTACAAGAAGTGATAAAGAATATATATTGATAGAATTGATTACTTTTCTTTACGGGGCACTGATAGAATTGTTTACAAAGTTACAATCAGATGCAACTGTTAGATCAGAAATGAGATTTACTTCCGGTAGACCTTTCTGGCTATAATTTCAAAAGCGTGATTGAAAGGATCGATATGGTTGACTAGAGGGGGGGGGTGAATAGGCAACTACCAATTTTTAGCTTTTCTTTACCAAATTAAACTTTGCATCAAAGTAGGTTGTCTAGATGTGCAACTAGGTGAACAACCTATATGATGCCAACAACAACAAGCACACAAGCAAGCAAGGGAACAAACACTAAAGAGCTTGCACAAGTAAAGGTAAGAGATAACCAAGAGTGGATCCGGTGAAGACGAGGATGTGTTACCGAAGTTCCTTCCTTTTGAGGGGAAGTACGTCTCCGTTGGAGCGGTGTGGAGGCACAATGCTCCCCAAGAAGCCACTAGGGCCACCGTATTCTCCTCACGCCCTCACACAATGCGAGATGCCGTGATTCCACTATTGGTGCCCTTGAAGGCGGCGACTGAACCTTTACAAACAAGGTTGGGGCAAACTCCACAACTTAATCGGAGGCTCCCAACAAGACCACGAAGCTTCACCACAATGGAATATGGCTCCGAGGTGACCTCAACCGTCTAGGGTGCTCAAACACCCAAGAGTAACAAGATCCGCTAAGGATGAGTGGGGGAATCAAAAATCTCTCGGTGGAAGTGTAGATCGGGGCCTTCTCAACCACTCCCGAGCAAATCAACAAGTTTGGTTGGCTAGGGAGTGAGATCGGACGAAAATGGAGCTTGGAGCAATAATGGAGCTTTAATGGTGGAAGAGGTAGGTCAAAGGGGGGAAGAAGACACCCTTTTATAGTGGGTGGAACAATCCAACCGTTACCCCCCACTCAGCCCCGCAGAGAGCGGTACTACCGCGGGGGCAGGGCGGTACTACCGCTCATAAGCGGTACTACCGCTCCACCTCAGCGGTACTGCCGCGCTAGAAGAGAAGAGGCTGGGGCTGGGACCCAGAGCGGTACTACCGCAGAGGCAGGGCGGTACTACCGCTCGCAAGCAGCACTACCGCCACTACTACTGCAGCTAGTACCGTAAAACCCGACACGAGAAAATGCGCACTCGAGTCGAGGCGGTAGGAGCACAGAGCCACAGCGGTACTGCGGCTGAGGCCATCCAGCGGTACTACCGCTCGGAGGAGCGGTACTACCGCTTGCTGAGCTTCAGCCGTACTACCGCTATACTGCAGCTAGTGCTGTAAAACCCGACACGAGAAAATGCGCACTCGAGTCGAGGCGGTAGGAACACGGAGCCGTAGCGGTACTGCTGCTGAGGCCATAAAGCGGTACTACCGCTTAGTGAGTCTCAACGGTACTACCGCTGTGGCCCGCGGTACTACCGCTGGGTCCAGGAAAACACGCACAAAGGAGAAAAGAGGAGCACCAGAGAGACGGAAAGAAACGGTGGGTGAGAGAAGAACGTGTACGTGTTGATTCCACCCAAACCATACCGAAGCAAATCCCCTCTTGATAGTACGGTGACTACTACGAAACTTAGTCCACCAACAAAGTCACGAAGGAAGCTACACCGTCTTGAGTAGAGCGCCAAGGGGAAATCGTTTCGTGCCGAAGGATGAATATCTGAAAGAACTCAAAGCACCCGATTAGTCCGCAAATGAATTGTCATCAATCACCAAAACATCGTAGGGATAAATATGCCCTTACAGTGATGTACACATCAAAACAACATTTAATTTAGCTCATTCTTTACTTTCCATCCAATGCCGATTTTTTTTCGCGAATACGCACTGTGGCGTATCATTCCATTGATAGAAGAAGGAGAGACTACATTGTTGGTAACCCTAAAAGCCGTACACTGGGAGGCGGCATTAGGGCGACCGTGAGCCAGAGAGAGGGGGTTGCTCAGCCCCAAGGTACAGAGGTCAGGTTACATGGAGGATCCTATCTAATCCTTGGGCGCCGGCTCTAGCCCAGCGTCGAGCCTCGTCCTTGCTTGTAGCTAGGAGGTCGCCATTGGAAGGTTGCAGGCCATCAAAGATGATGCTGTTCCGGTGCTTTCAGATGGCCCAGGCTGTTATGATGACCAAAGAAGCGAAGCCTTTACGGAAGAATGACGGAGCGGCGAGCGTGCAAGCGGGCCACCATTCGAAGAGCTCGGTCTGGCCGTCCGGGGGTGCAATCGGCAGTCTGCACCACGAGAGGACTTCGTGCCAGGTAACACGCGCAAACACACGTCCAATGTCGATTTCACTCTTAGTTTGCTGCAAAACCTCTATAATCAAACTTAAACCATGAAGGTTAATTAATGGAAGTAGCCAATAACAGTGAACACTTGGTCATATCTGGCTACTAACACAAGAAGATTCCTACTCTCCCCGTCCCGTGGACTAGAATCCATCCTCCAATATATTTTAATTGGTTCAACTTGTTTCTTGTGAGGGGATTAATGGTTCAGCGTGAAGTTATTTTAAAACAAGCATCGACATCACAATGAGATTTAGAAAATGCAGCCAGCGAGCATTTTCAGGTCGATGGATTTGTACAAGAGGGTTAACTTATATTTCAGTATTATTAAGTTATTGTTGTTTGACGAGTCCATGTACTTGTGTTACGGAATTTGGTAATTTCCTTAACCAAAAGTCTTTTTTTTTGTTTAGTCGATGCTAACCGGGGGTTATCAAAGGTACTCCATCTCTGGTTTAGCCAAATTCTGTCATCATGGTCTCGTTGCCAATAAATACAGAAATCAATTTGTGAAGGGGAAACGATACAAAAATCATTGGTGGATTGTCATCGCATTTAGAAAAAACCCATGTAACTTTATTCATACTAAGAACCTTCATGGGTACATTCCTTCTAATCCAAGATCCAAGAAATTATAAAGTAACTCTCACAACTAAAAACTACAATAAAATTTCTTGGAGACATCTTCTCCGTGTTCCCAAACTTTGCAAGATGAAATACCACCAAGACTTCAGTAAAGAGACTGCAATCAGACTAGATCAACGCTACTGCTACTCATTTGCCTACACGACCTTGATTTCAAATAAAGGTTTCTGAAAGCACTTTGAGTCGGCCGTCAAAAGATGGTAAGCCATGAGCAATGAACATCCTTAGGCTGGGGATGATTCCCTAGAAGTGTAGGCCGCCTAATAAAAAAAACTTCACCATAATGTTGTGAAAAGATTTCAACTCTGCAAAAAATCAAACCAACAATAGCAACATGACACAATAACATAAACTCATCATATCCGAATAATCAGCTTTGCAAGAATATAAAATTCTCCGTCTCCATGTCACCGCCACAAAGAACAACACTAATTTTTTCGTAGAAAGTCCATAATGATTGCTAGATGTTAACGAAGACTCTAAAACTCTTGAAGATCCGAGCCCCCTTCCAAATGCCAAGATAGCTGTAACACCCCGGATGTAATTTACCTTATATGTATCCCAACTCTTGCCGTTTCCGGCGCTAAGTTATTTTATTTCCTCGGGTTCGGGTTTTTGTCTCCGTGTGTTGTTGTCGTTGTCATGCATCTCATATCATGTCATCATGTGCATTGCATTTGCATACGTGTCCGTCTCATGCATCCGAGCATTTTCCCCGTTGTCCGTTTTGCATTCCGGCGCTCCTATCTCCTCCGATGGTCCTTTCTACCTCTTTTCGTGTGTGGGGGTTAATCATTTCCGGATTGGACCGAGACTTGCCAAGCGGCCTTGGTTTACTACCGTTAGACCGCCTGTCAAGTTTTGTGTCATTTGGACTTCGTTTGATACTCCAACGGTTAACCGAGGGACCGAGAAGGCCTCGTGTGTGTTGCAGCCCAACACCCTTCCAATTTGGCCCAAAACCCACCAAAACCCTCTCCATCATCTAGAACGTTCGATCATGATCGCGTGGCCGAAAACCGCACCTCATTTGGACTCTCCTAGCTCCTCCTATGTATAAATAGGCATCTCCCCCAAAATTCCCGGATCAAATCACCCCCAAACCCTAGCCCCGCTCCATCTGCGCGCCGGACACGTCCGGTCCGCGGCAGACGTTTCGCGCCGCCGCCCCGCAGACATTGGCGAGCCGCCATGTGGCACTCGTCCCGCCGCCGCCGCCAAGGCCCGCCTCTCCGCCCCCACGATCGGGCCCCGCCACCTCTTCCTGAGCGCCGCCCGCGCCCGAGAGGCTCTCACCGCGCCGCCATCGTCGTCCCGTGCGCCGGCCGCCTCCGCCACGCACCTCGCCGGCCGGAGCCGAGCTCCGTCCCGCGCCGGCCGCTCCTCGCCGCCCCCACCGCGGCTACCTCGCCGCCGACGTCCGCCTCGTCGCCGCCTCCGTCAACTCCGGCCACCGGCGAGCTCTCCGTCGCCAGATCTGGCAAGTCCTTTCCACTCCGGCCGACTACAGTACTACAACGAGCCCCCCCGTTGAACCTCAGAAATCGCGCCTCAGATCCAGATCCGGATTATTAGGGTTGACCTCGTTTTTGTCCCAGTTTTGCATATTTTTTTAGCATACTTCATCATGCCGTAACTCTGCATCTGTAGCTCCGATTTGAGCGTGTAGCATATCAAAATGTTCGTCTCAAAGAGTACATTATTTCATCTCATTACATCATTTTCATTTGAGCTCATCTTGATGCCCGAAATACTGTTGGAAGAGGGCTATATGAGATAATTGTCAGATCTGCTGCATCAAATAGCTATTTGTCATTTTGCCATGTTTAATGTGTGCATAATATGCTCCTGAGTTCTACATGTGTTTTTTTAATGCCATGCTATCTTTACAAAGGTTCTTACCATGTATTTTTGTGACATGTGTGGTGACTAGCACAAGCTTGCAAAGTAGTGCATTCGTTAATGCTGATTTCAGGAACTTATAATTTCTCTAAGTCCTTGTCCTGATTTTGTCAATATGCCATATGTTCATATTGTTTCCTAGTGATCCGTGCCTCTTTTGAGGATGAACAGTAAGGATGATTTGTTAACATTGTGGTGCTCTATCCATCCATGTCTTTTTCTGCAATTATGGAGCACCCTAGCTTGAGTCAATCGAGCTCTACTTTTTCTATTTCGTGAATCCTGGCAGATTATTGACTTGTTAGCAATTTTGCCGAGGATGTTGTTGATCCGTGCATGCTATGTTGTTGTTCTTACCATGTCTAACTTCTATGATATGTATGCTTGATGGGTGTATGCTTAGTTTGTCATGCCATGCTCTGTAGTGAGTGCATCAATCTCGTGAACATGCCTACTCGTTAACAGATTTGCATGCTCCAGTTTTTCACTAAGTCTGTAACCTGATTATGTTTTTGCCATGTTCACATGCTTGTAATTGTATTTTCTGATCCCTTTTGGCTCAAGGTCACTAAGGGACTTTTGTTAAGTGCTTTGTGTAGCTTCATGCCATGCCTTGCTTTGTCATGTTAAGTTCTTGTAACATATAGTTTTCATGCTCCAAACTGTGCTACCTGTTGTTAAATTCCAGACGTGTTAATTTCACTAAGTCTGAAACCTGTTATCATTTGCACTTTTGCCATGCTTGTTTGAACCTGTTAATGGATGAATTAGCCATAGCTCCTTGTTCACCTTTTGTCAAGCATCATAAGTGGATCCCTGCCATGTATTGTGTTGTCATGTTTGAGTGGTGTAGCATATTTAACTTGATGCATTTAGATGGCTACTTGCTGTTTATCGCAGACCGGTGCCATATTTGTTTTGCTTGCCATTTCCAAACCGTGCATCCGATTCCGGTGATCTTTATATCGATTTCAATCGAAATCACCTCACCTTTCCAGTGGAACTCTTGGATTTCCATGTTGAGGCCAGGTTCAATCATTCCTTGTCAAATCTTGCATATGCATCACATATCGCATCCCGCATAGCATACCATGTTTGCATCATGTTGTTCGAGCTTTGCACGTGGTTGATTGTGTTCCTTTTGGTTGTTTGTATTGTTTGGGTAGAGCCGGGAGACGATTTCGCTAACGAGGAGCCCGCTGAGTTTGCTTACGAGGATCAAGTCAACTCTGACAACTTTGCAGGCAAGATGATCATACCCTCGAAATCACTTCTATATTTGCTTGCTAGATGCTCGCTCTTTTGCTATGCCTATGCTACGATGCCTACCACTTGCTTATCATGCCTCCCAAATTGCCATGTCAAACCTCTAACCCACCATGTCCTAGCAAACCGTTGATTGGCTATGTTACCGCTTTGCTCAGCCCCTCTTATAGCATTGCTAGTTGCAGGTGAAGATTGGAGATCGTTCCTTGTTGGAACTTTGTTTATTGTTGGGATATCACCATATTATCTTGTTTATCTTAATGCACCTATATACTCGGTAAAGGGTGGAAGGCTCAGCCTTTTGCCTAGTGTTTTGTTCCACTCTTGCCGCCCTAGTTTCCGTCATATCGGTGTTATGTTCCCGGATTTTGCGTTCCTTATGCGGTTGGGTGATAATGGGAACCCCTTGACAGTTCGCCTTGAATAAAACTCCTCCAGCAATACCCAACCTTGGTTTTACCATTTGGCACCTAGCCTCTTTTTGCCTTGGGCCAGTGCTTCTTTGAGTGTTGGTCCGAACTGGGCAGCCTGCGGGGCCACCTCGAGGAAACTCGAGGGTTGGTTTTACTTGTAGCTTGATCTATCTGAGTGTGCCCTGAGAACGAGATATGTGCAGCTCCTATCGGGATTTGTCGGCACATTCGGGCGGTGTTGCTGGACTTGTTTTACCATTGTCGAAGTTGTCTTGTAGAACCGGGATACCGAGTCTGATCGGAATGTCTCGGGAGAAGGAATATCCTTCGTTGACCGTGAGAGCTTGTGATGGGCTAAGTTGGGACTCCCATGCAGGGATTTGAACTTTCGAAAGCCGTGCCCGCGGTTATGGGCAGATGGGAATTTGTTAACGTCCGGTTGTAGATAACTTGAAACTTAACTTAATTAAAATGAATCAACTGCGTGTGTTGCCGTGATGGTCTCTTCTCGGAGGAGTCCGGGAAGTGAACACGGTGTTGGAGTAATGTTTGTCGTAGGTTGTTCTATAGTTCTTTGTTCGTGTTTTGCCTTCTCTTCTCGCTCTCTTTTGCGAACAGGTTAGCCACCATATATGCTAGTCGCTTGCTGCAGCTCCACATATTACCTTGCCTTACCTATAAGCTTAAATAGTCTTGATCGCAAGGGTGCGAGATTCTTGAGTCCCCGTGACTCACATATTACTTCCAAACGAGATGCAGGGACCGACGATGATGCGCTTGAGCTCAAGTGGGAGTTCGACGAAGACTCACGTCGTTACTATGTGTCTTTCCCAGATGATCAGTAGTGGTGCCCAGTTGGGGCGATCGGGACCATGTCGCATGTTGGGGTTGATCTTTTATTTTGGTACCGTAGTCGGACCATGAGTGTATTGGATGATTGTAATTTTATTTATGTATTTGTGGGACATGGCAAGTGTAAGCCAACTATGTACCTTTTCCCCTATTATCTATTTTACATGGGTTGTTGTGAAGATTACCTTACTTGCGACATTGATTTCAATGCGGTTATGCCTCTAAGTCGTGCTTCGACACGTAGGATATATAGCCGCATCGAGGGCGTTACAAAGTTGGTAATCAGAGCCTTCCCCGACCTTAGGAGCCCCCCTGCTTGATCGAATAGCTGGCGTTGTTGAGTCTAGAAAAATGTTTTGAGTCATTTAGGAATTATATATCGGAGAGTTTAGGAATTCTTTTTACTCCCCAGTCCCTTCATCGCTCTGGTAAGGCATCCTGACGTAGAGTTTTGACTCTTTCTTCTCAAATTTCACTAAAAAAATTTAGGATCACGCGGGTATTTTGGAATCGTTCCGATCGGTTTGTGATGAGAACATTGTTCTTGGTGCCTCTGTCATTTAGGGGTTGTGGTAGTGTCCCGGGGAGTTGAGCTCCGAGGTGTTGTCGTCACAATTTTATCGTTGCAGTTCTGGAATACCTGAGTTTAGTTTCGCAGACATCGAAAATCTCTTTTATGCAGTTGTTGGTGAGATAACCTCGACGCCACCCAGTACTGGGGCGGGAGTTCGGGAGTATTGCCATAACTTGTATAACGGATGCTTTTCGAAGGTTGAGGTAGACGATTTCTGAAGTTTTTCTCGGTTATGTGTTGAAGGATGGATACATGGATGTAGGATTTTCTAGATTTGGGTGAGATATTATGCTTCCCCTGTATCCCCAACACCTGATTGCATAACGGGAAAGGTTCGGGAGTTTCATAGGTGGGAATTCTTGTAGTTCTAGTTCTTCTTCCACGGATATTTGGTTTGAGATTGGGTGATCCTTACCGAGTATTTGTTCTTGGTCCGTACCTTGTTGTTTTTCTTCTACATCAATTCTAAGTGGCTTCTCAATTTATGGATATGTGACCATTTCAATTGGAATGCATTCGTTCATTCTGTTCGGATGTGAAGACTATATGTTGCAATTTCAATCCGTTTGGTTCAGCTTCAATATTTATCTGTCAATGTGCTAATGGATGTCAACCTGTTCAGGATGGCTCCTCCAACGCGCACGACTCCGAATCCTGATCCGCCACCACCACCTCCACCTCTGGAGGCATGGCAAGCTGTGATGGCCGCTACCAGTGCAAACATGCAGCTGATCATGCAACTTCTTCAAGAGCGCAACCAAGGGAACCAGGGCAACAATCAGAATCACTTTGCTACACTCAACCAGTTCCTTGCTAACCAGCCAAAGACCTTCAGCAATTGTGTTGAGGCAACTGACGCTGATGATTGGCTCATGGACTTATGCAAGCATTTCGAGTGCAGTAACGTCAGGCCTGAGGACTTTGTCAAGTTCGCTTCCTTCCAACTCAAATACCAAGCTGCAGAATGGTTTCAGCAGTACAAAGATTCCAGAGGAGGCCGTGTGATTACCTGGGATGAATTCTGTCAAGACTTCAAAGCTCATCATATTCCTCAGAGCGTGGTTGAAAGCAAGCGTGAGGAATTTCGCAACCTGAAGCAAGGCTCTATGTCTGTCTATGAGTACAACAAGATGTTTCAGAAGCTCGCCCGTTTTGCTAAGCAAGACGTCCCTGACGAGAAGAGCATGATATACCAGTTCAGGGGTGGTCTCAGAGAAGAAATCCAGCTAGCTCTTGTTCTCTTTGAGCCCATGAGGTACGATGAGTTTTACAACATGGCATTGAAGAAAGAGACTGCTCAACTGAAGTGCGATGCTTCCAAGAAGCGAGTCAGAGATGCTACTCCTTCTTCCTCAACTCAAGTGGTTAAGAAGCAGAAGTATTGGCTTCCTCCTCCTCTGTTCCGTCAGCCTTATCAGCAGAAGAGCAAAGGTGGCAGTGGATCTTCCCACCCACCCAACCCTGGCTTTCAGAACAAGACTTTGTCTCAAGCTCCAAGATCGAGTGCTCCGTATCACCGTCCGCTTTCAGAGGTCACATGCAACAAGTGCCAATAGAAGGGTCACTATGCCAACAAATGCTTCAATCAGAGGCGTCTCCCTCCTCCTCCTATGAGATCGGCAAGTACAGCTGTGGTCAAGCATAACCCCAAGCACGCCAAGGTCAACTTGATGAATGCAGCTCAGGCAGATGACTCGTCAGATGTCATCATGGGTAACCTTCCTGTTAACGATGTTCCTACAAAAGTACTTTTTGATACTGGTGCATCGCATTGTTTCATGTCAAAGCCATTTTTTGCCAAGAATGAATTCGTTTCTTCTCATTTGGGCAAACAAATGGATATCATTTCTCCTGGCAAATGTTTGAGTGCAAGTCTGGAGGTTCCAGATGTTACTATCACTTTGGGCGACTACAAGTTTCTTTCTTCTCCAATGGTCCTTGGTAACTCGGATATTGATCTTATTCTCGGAATGGATTGGCTTTCTAAGCACAAGGCTCAGCTTGATTGTGCTGCCAGGGAGATTCAATTGACTCATTCGTCTGAGGATGTAATTGTCTTTGCCGCTCGTGATGATACCATCCGTCTGTTTTCTCTCAATGAGAAGGGTGAACTGGATGCCATCTCTCAAATTCCAGTCATTTGCGAATATCAAGACGTCTTTCCAGAAGAGCTTCCAGGAATGCCTCCACACCGGCCAGTTGAATTCGTCATCAATCTTGAGCCTGGCACGGAACCTGTTTGCAAACGTCCTTACAAGCTTGGACCTGAAGAGCTAAAAGAGCTGAAGAAGCAACTCGATATTCAAGAGTGAATGGGTCTCATCTGACCTAGTTCTTCTCCGTAGGGTTGTGGAGTTCTTTTTGTGAAGAAGAAGGATGGAACGGACCGACTTTGTGTTGACTACCGTCCATTGAACAAGAAGACTATCAAGAACAAGTACCCACTTCCCAACATCAATGAGCTGTTTGAACAACTCAAAGGTGCTCAAGTATTCTCCAAGCTTGATCTCCGTATGGGCTATCACCAGATTCGAATCCGTGAGCAAGATATTCCCAAGACGGCTTTCAGAACAAGCTATGGTTCATATGAATACACTGTCATGTCTTTTGGTCTCGTCAACGCTCCTCCGACTTTCTCTTGCATGATGAACTTCATCTTCAACGCCTACACAAATGACTTCGTTTTGGTCTATCTCGACGATATTCTGGTCTTTTCGAAGAACAAGGAAGATCATGCCAAGCACTTGCGTTTCGTGCTCGATAAGCTCAGGGAACATCAGTTCTACGCCAAGTTCTCAAAGTGCGAGTTTTGGCTCGATGAGGTTCTCTATCTTGGGCATATCATCTCTGCCAAGGGCATAGCGGTGAATCTTGAGAAGGTGTCTGTAATTGTGAATTGGGAACCACCTCAGAACGTGAAGCAACTCCGCAGCTTCCTTGGTCTCGCAAGCTACTGTCGAAGGTTCGTTGAGAACTTTTCAAAGATCGCGAAACCTCTTTCAAACCTTCTCCAGAAGCACATCAAGTACGTTTGGTCTCCGGAATGTGACATCGCTTTCAACACTTTGAAAGAGAAATTGGTCACTCCTCCAGTTCTGACTTCTCCTGATGAATCCAAACCGTTCGAGGTCTTCTGCGATGCCTCTCTTTAAGGTCTTGGTGCAGTGTTGATGCAAGAGAAGAAAGTTGTGGCTTATACCACTCGCCAGTTGAAGCCCAACGAGAAGAACTACCCCACTCATGACCTCGAGTTGGAGGCAGTTGTGCATGCTCTTTTGACTTGGAGACATCTCTTATTGGGAAGAAAAGTGGACATCTTCACTGACCACAAGAGTCTCAAGTACATCTTCACTCAGCCTAATCTCAACCTCAGGCAGACTCGTTGGGTCAAAATGATTCAAGAGTATAATCCAAGTATCGAGTATACTCCAGGCAAGGCCAATGTGATTGCTGACGCTTTGAGCAGGAAGGCTTACTGCAACAGTCTGATTATCAAGCCTTACCAACCCGAGCTTTGTGAAGCTTTCCGCAAACTCAATCTGCAAGTTGTTCCTCAAGTTTTCCTCGCCAACCTTCAAGTCTCTCCTACTTTGGAAGATCAGATTCGCGAGGCTCAACTTCTTGATGCTATGGTGAAGAAGGTGAAGATTGGGATTGCCAAGAGTCAACCCAAGTACAAGTGCTATCGCCTTGATGACAAGGATACTCTCTTCTTCGAGGATCATATTGTTGTGCCCAAAGGTGACCTTCGTAAAGTTATTATGAACGAGGCTCACAATTCACTCCTCTCCATCCACCCTGGGAGTACGAAGATGTACCAGGACCTCAAGCAGGCTTATTGGTGGACTCGAATGAAGCGCGAGATTGCTCAGTTCGTGAATGAATGTGATGTCTGCAGAAGAGTGAAGGCAGAACACCAATGACCAGCTGGTCTCCTCCAACCTCTTGCCATTCCAGAATGGAAGTTTGACCACATTGAGATGGACTACGTGACTGGGTTTCCAAAGTCCAAGCGTGGCAATGATGCTATATTCGTTGTCATCGACAAACTCACTAAAGTGTCTCATTTCCTACCTATCAAAGAGTCTATCACTGCAGCTCAATTGGCGGAGCTATATACCTCTCGGATTGTCTCTCTGCACGGCATTCCTCAGTTGATCTCTTCAGACCGTGGCAACATCTTTACCTCCAAGTTTTGGGATTCTTTTCAGAAGGCCATGGGCACCAACATCCGCTTCAGCACAACTTTCCATCCTCAAACTAGCGGTCAAGTCAAGCGTGTAAATCAGATTCTCGAAGATATGCTCAGGGCTTGCGTTATCTCCTTCGGTATGAAGTGGGAAGATTGTCTTCCATATGCCGAATTCTCCTACAACAACAGTTTTCAGGCAAGTTCGGGCAAGGCCCCATTCGAAATTCTCTATGGCAGGAAGTGCCGTACTCCTCTTAACTGGTCAGAGACCGGTGAACATCAACTTCTTGGAAATGACTTGATCACAGAGGCAGAGGAGATGTGCAAAGTCATTCGTGATAACCTCAAAGCAGCGCAATCGCGCCAGAAGAGCTACTATGATAGTAAGCATCGTGATTTGGCTTTCGAAATTGGAGACCATGTTTACCTCCGCGTCTCTCCAATGAAAGGTACTTGTCGCTTCGGTATCAAAGGGAAGCTTGCCCCTAGATACGTGGGTCCTTTCAAGATCGTCAGCAAGAGAGGCGATCTCGCCTATCAACTCGAGCTTCCTTCAAACTTTGCAAATGTGTACGACGTGTTCCATGTCTCTCAGCTCCGCAAGTGCTTCAAGACTCCTGACTGCACCGTCAACTTCGAAGACATTGATCTCCAAGAAGACCTTTCTTATCATGAGCATCCAGTTGCTATTCTTGAAGAGACTGAACGCAAAACTCGCAATAAGTCAATCAAATTCCTCAAAGTCAAGTGGTCACACCATTCCGACCGTGAAGCCACCTGGGAACGCGAGGATCACCTCCGTTCTGAGTACCCGGTGTTTTTCCAGTCCTAGATCTCGGGACGAGATCCTTTCGTAGTGGTGGAGTGTTGTAACACCCCGGATGTAATTTACCTTATATGTATCCCAACTCTTGACGTTTCCGGCGCTAAGTTATTTTATTTCCTCGGGTTCGGGTTTTTGTCTCCATGTGTTGTTGTCGTTGTCATGCATCTCATATCATTTCATCATGTGCATTGCATTTGCATACGTGTCCGTCTCATGCATCCGAGCATTTTCCCCGTTGTCCGTTTTGCATTCCGGCGCTCCTATCTCCTCCATGGTCCTTTCTACCTCTTTTCGTGTGTGGGGGTTAAACATTTCCGGATTGGACCGAGACTTGCCAAGCGGCCTTGGTTTACTACCGGTAGACCGCCTCTCAAGTTTCGTGTCATTTGGACTTCGTTTGATAGTCCAACGGTTAACCGAGGGACCGAGAAGGCCTCGTATGTGTTGCAGCCCAACACCCTTCCAATTTGGCCCAAAACCCTCTCCATCATCTAGAGCGTTCGATCACGATTGAGTGGCCGAAAACCGTACCTCATTTGGACTCTCCTAACTCCTC
>NC_053027.1:372880539-372967785 GCF_003073215.2 Triticum urartu | reverse complement strand
GAATGACGACCTGATCAAGAAGATTGGAATATTTATGGGAGACCCTACGCCAGTAGATGAAGACGAAGAACCTCAGGAGATTAGCCTGGAAGACTACATCATCATCGACGGCACCGACTCGGAAGCAGATAGTAGCGATGATGACTATGTTGATGAAGCTGGAGCAGATATCATGGAGTCAACGACCGTAGAATATTTCTAGTAGACCACCTCATCAGTAGTAGTAGTCCACCATGTAAATATAGTAGTCCGAGCACTTCTCCGATAGATAGATCGATTGTATGCCCTTGTTTGATTGATTGAAGTGAATTGTTTGCTTTTGCCTCATGTGCATATGGGTAGTGTTTTCTCTTTAGACCCCCTCTATTCTTATATCTCATCTTTTCTAAACCCTTAGATGCCTCCGAGACGTGACCCCGTATTTGCCTTTCCACCGGAGCTCACCCAGTTGATCCAACAGCAGAACACATTGATGCAGTTGCTAGTCCAGAATCAGAATTAGGGGAACAACAACAATAACCCACCACCACCACCACCACCTGTTGACCACTTAGCCTGTTTTCTTAGGCTGAATCCGCCAGTGTTTTCCAGTAGCACCGAGCCGATAGTAGCAGATGATTGGCTCTGCAAGACAGCTAGGGAGTTGACCACAACAGGATGCACAGATGCGGAGAAGGTGAAGTTTGCCGCACACCAGTTAGAAGGACCCGCAGCATCATGGTGGGAGAATTTCACAGCCACTTTCCCAGTAGACACTGTCACATGGGACCAGTTTCAGCAGGCTTTTCGTACTGCACATGTTTCAGCAGGAGCTATGGCCATGAAGAAGCGTGAGTTTCGCAACTTGCGCCAGGGAGGAAGAACAATTGGCCAGTATGTGGAGGAATTTAGTAAGCTAGCACATTATGCCCCAGATGACGACGCTACAGATGCAGCTAAGCAGGAGAAGTTTCTGGAAGGACTGAATGATGAGTTGAGCATGCAGTTGATGGTAGCAACCTTCAACAACTACCAGGATTTGGTAGATCGTGCTCTTATGATTAAAGGGAAGCAGCAGCAAATTGAGAATCGCAAGAGGAAGTATGGACAAGGGAAGTACAATTCAGGAGCTCAGCAGAAGCCACGTTTTACCCCTAGACCGGGAGGACATTTTCAGCATACCCATGGAGGAGGTAGCTCGCACAATCACAATGGCACCAAGAATGGTAATGGCAATGGAGGAAGCAACCGCCAGAACCGCACCAACCCCTCAATCCCAGCCAAGAAGGACCTAGGCCAAGTCACTTGCTTTAAGTGTTCAAAGACAGGACATTATGCCAATGAATGTCCTGAATTACACAATGGAAATAGCAATGGAAGTTCTGGGAAGAAGCCAAACCCTTTCAACAGGGGACAGGTGAACCACGTTAGCGTGGAGGAGGTTGAAGCTCAGCCCGATGCAGTAATAGGTAAGTTTTTCGTTAAGTCATTTACTACACTCGTTCTTTTTGATACTGGTGCATCGCATTCATACATCTCAAGGGGATTTGTGGATAAGTATAACCTATCAACCCAAGCCCTTAGGTCACCCATGTTAGTAACCTCGCCCGGAGCAGAATATGTGGCTAGTCTATGGTGTGATCAGTTACCATTAAGGATTGGTAACTATGTTTTTCCCTCAGACCTAATAGTATTGGAATCTCAAGGATTGGATGTGATATTAGGCATGGATTGGTTATCAAAGTATGAAGGGAATATTGAGTGTGCTAGTAAGTCAATTTTGCTTACCACACCAGAAGGGAGAAGGATCAAGTATGTATCCCGGCATGAGCCAAAGAGGACTCAAGTAAATTGCCTAACAGGAGTTGTGCAGGAGGAAGTACCAGTGGTAAGGGATTTCCCTGATGTATTTCCAGAGGAGTTGCCAGGCATGCCACCAAATAGAGATATTGAGTTTTTGATTGAGCTATTGCCAGGCACAGGTCCAATATTAAAGAGACCATATAGGATGCCAGCAAAGGATTTGGTGGAAATTAAGAAGCAGATTAAGGAGTTACTGGATAAGGGATATATTCGCCCAAGTTCTTCACCTTGGGGGTCGCCAGTACTACTAGTGGAGAAAAAGGATGGATCGTTAAGGATGGTTGTTGATTATCGAGGATTGAATGAAGTAACGATCAAGAACAAGTACCCACTACCAATGATCAACGATCTGTTTGATCGGAGCTAAGGTATTTTCCAAGATCGATCTGCGATCAGGATACCACCAGTTGAAGATTCGAGAACAGGATATTCCGAAGACAACTTTTACCACCATGTATGGGCTGTATGAGTATACCGTTATGTCATTTGGTCTGACTAACGCACCTGCCTATTTTATGAACATGATGAACAAAGTGTTTATGGAGTTTTTGGATAAGTTCGTCGTAGTGTTCATTGATGATATCCTGGTTTATTCGAAGAATGAAGAGGAACATAAGGAGCATTTGCGTTTGGTACTTGGAAAGCTCAGAGAACATCAATTATATGCCAAGTTCAGCAAATGTGAGTTTTGGTTGAAGGAAGTAGGATTCCTCGGACACGTTATATCAGGAGAAGGTATAGCAGTAGATCCCGCTAAAGTTGAAACCGTGACCAAGTGGGAAGCCCCAACAACAGTTGGAGAGATCCAGAGTTTTCTTGGACTCGTAGGATACTACCGAAGATTTATTGAGAATTTCTCAAAGATTGCGAAGCCAATGACGGAGTTGTTAAAGAAGGATACCAAGTTCATATGGACAGAGGAATGTGAGGCTAGTTTCCAGGAGTTGAAGAAACGTTTGGTTACCTCACCAGTGTTGATTTTGCCAGACCAGACCAAAGATTATGAGGTGTATTGTGACGCTTCACGTCGAGGACTTGGAGCAGTGCTTATGCAGGAAGGGAGAGTTATTTTATATGCCTCAAGACAACTGAAGCCTCATGAGTTGAATTATGCCACGCATGATTTGGAGTTAGCAGCTGTAGTGCATGCTTTGAAAACATGGAGACATTTTCTCATTGGAAACCATTGTGAGGTGTACACGGATCATAAGAGTTTGAAGTACATTTTCACACAGAAGGAATTAAATCTCAGACAAAGGAGATGGTTGGAGCTTATCAAGGATTATGATATGAAATTGAATTATCATCCTGGAATGGCTAATGTAGTAGCTGACGCATTAAGCCGTAAGAGCCATGTCAATACATTAATGACGGGAGAAATACCCAAGGAGTTAGCAGAAAATCTTCGTGAACTATGTTTGGAAATAGTTCTGAGAGGCTATGTAGCAGCATTGGAGATTCAGTCAACTTTGATGGATAGAATCAGAGAAGCTCAGAAAGCTGACAAAGAGATTGCCGCTATAAAGGAGAAATTGAGGAAAAGGAAAAGCTAAAGGATTTCGTGAGGATGAGCATGACACCTTATGGTTTGAAGACCGCGTTTATGTGACCAATGACCCGGAGATCAGGAAGTTGATTTTGCAAGAGGCACACGACTCACCGTATTCAATTCACCCAGGAAATACCAAGATGTATCTGGATTTGAAGGATATTTTCTGGTGGACCGGAATGAAGAAGGATATAGAGGAGTATGTAGCAGTTTGTGATGTATGCCAGAGAGTAAAGGCAGAGCATCAGAAGCCAGCAGGATTGTTACAACCATTGCCGATAGCCGAATGGAAGTGGGATAAGCTAGGCATGGATTTTATCACAGGATTACCTAGGACTCGTTCAGGCTATGACTCGATTTGGGTTGTAGTTGATCGATTGACGAAAGTAGCTCATTTCATCCCAGTAAAGACCACTTACACCAGTGCTAAGTTGGCAAAGATATACATGACTAGGATCGTATGTTTGCATGGAGTTCCAAGCAGTATCGTATCAGATAGAGGAACCCAGTTTACCTCAAAGTTCTGGAAGCAGTTGCATGAAACCTTGGGAACCAGGCTAGAATTCAGTACAGCTTTTCATCCACAGATAGATGGACAGACCGAGAGAGTTAATCAGATTTTGGAGGATATGCTGAGAGCTTGTGCGCTAGATTATGGATCTAGTTGGGACGATAATTTGCCATATGCAGAGTTCTCTTACAACAACAGTTACCAAACCAGTTTAAAGATGGCCCCTTTCAAAGCCTTGTACGGAAGGAGGTGCAGGACACCATTGTCATGGGACGAAGTTGGAGACCGCCAGTTGTTTGGTCCTAACTTGATTAAAGAGTCAGAACGGAAGGTGAAGTTGATTCGCAATAGGCTCAAGGTAGCCCAGTCCAGACAGAAAAGTTATGCAGATTCTAAACGCAAGGAGACAGTTTACGAAGTCGGAGACAGAGCTTATCTTCGAGTATCTCCACTTCGAGGAACAAAGCGTTTTGGAGTTAAAGGGAAGTTAGCGTCACGATTTGTAGGACCATATCGAGTTTTGGAGCGTATGGGAGAAGTGGCCTACAAGTTGGAATTGCCTGAAGGATTGTTAGGAGTTCATGATGTGTTCCACGTTTCCCAGTTGAAGAAGTTTCATGCGGAGATGGCTGACATACCGTTGAGAGACACAGTGCCTTTGGAAACTATTCAGTTGGATAACGATTTGACCTATGAGGAGAAACCAGTTAAGATTCTCGAGTTTGCCAGCTGAGTTACTTGCAGCAAGGTTATCAAGTTTTGCAAAGTTCAGTGGAGCCACCACACAGAGGATGAAGCCACCTGGGAACGAGAGGAAGATTTGCTCAAGGACCACCCTCACCTATTTTCTTGCCAACCCGAATCTCGAGGGCGAGATTCATCTTAAGGGGGTTGTAACATCCCAAATTTTCAATTTGGAATGTTATACATTAGATCATCATGCATATCATATTTTTATTTTTGCATTTTGGTTGATCCTAGAAATTCCTACGCAACTCAATGACCCACGGAGAGAGTTGGGGATTTTCGTTATTTTCATATTTGAGTTTTCTCAAATTTTAAGATAGGATCATTTGATTTTTATTTATTTTATCATCAATTATTTCTTATTACAAAAATATGAGAGAGGGAAATAAAATGACTTTCCAAAATAAAGAAATATTGAGGATTTAATAATAAAATCAAATAAGATTTTATTTTCGGAGTTTTTTGGTGTTTTTATTGATTTAGGAAAAATGTGCGTTTTTCAAAATTGCATTTAGGCCCAAATAAATGTTCAGCTTATGCGGCTTCATTTTAGAAGCCCGTTAAAATTTATTTCGGAAAATTTTTGGAGTCTGTTTAGTATTTATTTTATTTTTTCTTCCGAGTAGAATAAAAAAACCGAACTAACTTCGGGCCGTACCCGAGCGGGACACCGCCCGGGGCCAGCCTTTAAATAGCGCCGCCCCGAGCCACCCCAGCCCATCAGCCCCGCCTCGATCCGCGCGCGCCGCCGGAGCCGCCGGCCCCGCCGCCGACGATCCTGCCGCCCGAGGTTCGTAGCGCCTTGATTTCCGTGTCGAAAAAAAAGACAGAGAAAAAAAATTCGGCGTTCGTCGTTTTTCTTTTTCTCGGATTAAATCCGTGATTTTTCTGATCGCGATTCCTGATCCGATTTTCGTTTTAGTTTAACTTTTCGCTCGTTTATCGGAATCAGGTGATTCAAGCGCCTAGGGATTCGTCTCGAAACCCTCTATCCGTTTAACCAACTTAAACAAGATTTTGCTACTATAAAATTTTCCCTAGATCCAGATTAGTAGAAAGAAGTTGTTTTCTTTCGCCGTTTGATTTTCGTTGCTTCGTTTGATTTGATTCTTTTTGCCAACCGGAGTTCTTAAGTTGAACCTTCTGGTTAGATCTCTTATTTGAGTTTTACCTGTGCATTAGATGAGTACTTATTGTATGCTTGTTTGTTTGTCTGCGATAGAATACCCGGAGTGCGCCGCCTGTTACTTCGAATCGTTAGGTTTCGCAGATCATCAGCAAGGCAAGTAACACTTTGATCATACCTTTTCTACTACCCAGTTTTATTGCTCACACATTGCATGATTAGGATCTAATTAAATTGTGGGATGGGAAGTAGATGAGGTAGTACCTATTACCTGTTTATTATCAAACCTTTGGGAGTTACTTCTACGTTTCCTTATTATGCCATGCTATGCTACTAGACGTGGATTGGGTGAGTGATATCTTGTTAATTAATGGTTTATCTAAGGTGGCAACTTAAACACACATCTGGGTGGATTGAGGCACCTGGGTATTCCAGGACTTGCCTGTTTTCTTTTGGACCGCCACCCAGGCTCAAAGGGATCATGAGACTATTCATACTAGAAACTTCCGTGTGCAGCCACAAGCTATTATGGGCTCTAGCATAGTTGACTAAGTCGTGCGAACTCTTACAGTGGTAGACTAGCAGATGTAGGGGATGTAGGTGGTACGGTCTACCCGATCGTAAGGTGCTAGCGCTTCTGAAAGACTATGTCTCGGTCATCCGTCTTCTCAAACACCATGTAGTGTGAGAAACCAAACGGAGGCGATCGAGTCTTGTGGGGAAAAGTGCGCAAACCTCTGTAGAGTGTAATAAACTAATCATGGTTAGCCGTGTCCCCGGTTATGGACATCTTGAGTATCTAGTACTTGGATTATCATGTGAATCTCAACATGTTACTCTAAATTAATTTTGTTGGGTTATGTTTAATGATGATGCTTAATTGGGATTGAGAATGCTGTCAACCATTCTCAATGTTTAACAACCACCATGATAGTAATTAAAATTTATTCCTTTGAAGTAGGGAAAAATTGGCTTTACGCAAAACTGTAACCATAGAGCTTTCCACCAGCCAAATATGCATATAGTATAGCTGTTTCATTCCATTACTCTCTATGTGTTACCTTGCCAGCATATTCCATGTGCTGACCCGTTTTCGGGCTGCAACGTTAATGTTGCAGACTTTTCAGACGACGATTAAGGAGTTTTAGGTCGTGGTTCTATACTCAGTGATGCCGTTGGAGTTGATGGACTCACTTATCTTCCAAGCCTTCCGCTGTTATCGTTATTAGATGGCCTTAAGCCATATTTATTGTAATAAGTTCTCTTTTGAGACACTCGATGTAATAAGTGTGTGATTGCTACTCTGCTATAAATCCTCCGAGTACTGTGTGGTGTCAGCATTACTGATCCAGGGATGACACCGGAGCACAGAGATCAGACTGTTTGAGGTCTGGTCGCTACATTTGGTGACCCCTTAAACTATAAAAGGAGGCCCATGGGAATCGTATGAGGGGGTTAGAGAATTGGAAACTTGACAAAACCCAAGCCATCATACGCTTGTGGTCACCGTAGCCCTGAATCAGGCCTTGCCAGTCCAGTGTACCACACTCCACCACGTTCATTTCCACCATCAATCCACCAAAGCAGGAGTAGGGTTTTACGCCTCACGGCGACCCGAACCTGGGTAAACTGCTTGTGTGCTTTGCGCCGTGCTACCACGCGCTGGTCTGCTCTTTGTGCAACGCGACGTCCCTCGCCGAACCAGCAAGGGGCCACCCGGTCCCATAGGTGGCCGTGGACATCCCGTGACAGTGCCACACCTACTTCATACATACAAAGGTGAATCATCTCCTTTACACATGTCCACTTGTACCTTTCGAGGATGGTATACTACTTGACACCTCTCTCGTGTGCATACTTAGGTGTGAGTGGAGCTACACATTCATTGAGGAGGAGTCCAAGAAGAAGTGATGAGAACATCAATACCATTGTTACACCCACAGCCCCTACTGCTACATATACTGGACCAATTACTAGAGCTCGCGCACGCCAATTAAATTATCAAGTACTTTCGTTTCTTGGTAATGACTCTAATGTTCATGAGAATATGATGCTACCTAAATTGGATACATTTGTTTTGCTTACAAATGAAGGGCCTGGCATGGATAAGACAGACGAACACTAGAGCAAGACCAAGCATGGAGATGATGGCATGCGCAAGGTGAACAAGAACAGAGTTACAAGTGATGATTTCAGGACTTTGAAGGAACCATAAGGAGTGCATGAAGCCTTGGACGAAATATATACAAGATGCCACTTCATAAATTTTGTCGAGAGACTATTCTAGGTGTTGCGTCATCTTATTATTGGGCCAGGCCTATGTAATTTCAAAATACTTAATTATAGGCTGTTTTTAGAGTCCGTATGTGTGGGAAAACAAGAGTTAGGGTTGGTTTTAGACCCTTCCTCCAAGGGCCACAAAATCCCCCCCTCTTCCTCCATATATATAGCCCTTAGGGCATCGTTTAGACTTTGGATTTTGTTTAGATTAAAAGTTCGCCATAGCTGCAACTTCATGTACTTCGTTGTTTAACGACCAGACCAAGGTGTTTCACCTTGATCAATAAAGCTTTCATCTTATGATGAGGACATCAATACCATTGTTACACCCACAGCCCCTGCTGCTATACATACTGGACCAATTACGAGAGCTCGCGCACGCCAATTAAATTATTAGGTACTTTCGTTTCTTGGTAATGATTCTAATGTTCATGAGAATATGATGCTGCCTAAATTGGATACATTTGTTTAGCTTACAAATGAAGGGCCTGGCATGGATAAGAGGGATGAACACTGGAGCAAGACCAAGCATGGAGATGATAGCATGCGCAAGGGGATCAAGAACGGAGTTACAAGTGATGATTTCAGGACTTTGAAGCCACCATAAGGAGTGCATGAAGCCTTGGACGAAATATACAAGATGTCACTTCATAAATTTCATCCAGAGAGTATTCTAGGTGCTGTGTCAGCTTATTATTGGGCCAGGCCCATGTATTTTTGAAATACTTAAGTGTAGGCTGTTTTTAGAGTCCGTATGTGTGGGGAAACAAGAGTTAGGGTTGGTTTCGGACCCCTCCTCCAAGGGCCACGAAATCCCCCCCTATTCCTCCTTATATACAGCCCTTAGGGCGTCGTTTAGACTTTGGGTTTTGTTTAGATTAAAGTTCACCATAGCTGCAACTTCGCGTACTTCATTTGTGTTCAACGACCAGACAAAGGCGTCATAGAACCCCACCTTGATCACTAAATCTTTCCTCTTATTTTCGCAATATCCAGATTGCAATCTCAGTTTCTTGCTTGTTCTTCGTTTTCCTGTAGGAAACAAACCTTCGTGGTCAGGTTGATCGTGCTCCGGCGTGGTCAATAACCTTTCGGAGTTGGTTTAGCGATTGCTAAGGCGCGACGTCCTCGCACGTCCGTAGTCGGATCGTCAAAGTCGACTTCCTCCAAAACGATAGCCACCATCTCATCGAAAGACGGGACACCTTTGCCTCTATCAAGTGGTATCAGATTTCCAGGTTGCTCGGTGAGATTTTACAGTTTTTCGTAGTTTAGACCGAGTTTGTTCTTCATAACTACAGTCCATGAAAAATCCAAAAAAATAAGGTTAGTTCATCATATCCGAACCAGTCTGAGCCTTTGCATAGTCTTTTTAGTATTTTGCTTTGTTGAATTTGCGGTTGCATCGTCGTGTCTAGTTGCTGGTATTAGAGTCCAGTCATTTAGAGTTTCGAGTTCTGGTCATAAGTTGTCACGCCGCTGCCGCACCATCGTCATCGTTCCTACCATATACCACCACCACCAACATATTCCTTACCGCTGCCATATACATCCACCTGTCCACCACCAATCCGAGTCCACATATACATCCGCCTGTCCACCACCAATCCGAGTCCACATATACATCTGTCTGTCCACCACTAATCTGAGTCCACATATACATCCGCCTGTCCACCACCAATCCGAGTCCACATATACATCTGCCTGTCCACCACCAATCCGAGTTCTTTTCATATTAGGTTTGTTTTCGAGATCCATCTAGTTTTCGTTTTGTGTTTCCTTGCCTGAGTAGGTCTCGAAAAAAAAGTCTGGAGACCCCCGGCCAGTTTTTAGGCCAAAATTTCGGCGACCAAAAATATTTTTTCCCTATCCTATTTTTAGGTCCCACGGAGCATTTTGAGACACTCGCCATCAGTGATTTTTTGTCGCACTTTTTCATCGTCGCTGCCCTGATTTCCAAAAAAATGTCAAAAAAAAATTCGTGCCCATCCTGTCAGTTTGACGAGGGAAGAGTTTTGACACACTCGCCATTATAGTGATTTTTCGCAGAAAAAAGAGGAGCGCAAAAAAAAACAGAGCAAATTTTTTTCTCCAGAGTGTTCTTTTCCCTTGTTTACGTCCAGCGCCGTGATTTTGTTAGTGTTCTAGGCTTGTGTCTCTAGCACGGTCTAGCCTAGGACCAGCACAGTACCATCATTGAGCGTTTATTCAACTTTGCATCTCTGAATTGATTATTGCTGACCCTTTCTGCTACCGTATTATAAGCCTTCCTAGCTCCACATATATCTATGTCGTGCGTTTGACTCTCCCTGGTAATCGCTCTATCCAAGCTTTGAGAGTTTTGACTACAACGGTTGCTAATCACCACCTGTTGCTTGGTAAGAACTAGTAAGAATTTGAGATTTGCTTGACGGATTTGTGACAGTCCACCACACCATCACCACCGCTTCCTAGTAGTCTGTAGGATCATATTGTGTGTTTCTATTGCTGCTAACCATGGCAGGATTACAAGCCGACGAGACTGACTGGGAGAACATGACAAAGAAAGAGTTACATGATAAGTTTCAGCAAATGATGAGTGGACAGGTGGACGATGTGCTAAGTAGATTTGAGGAGGCCATGGAGAAGATAGATGGCATTGAGAAGGAGTTGGAAACAAAGCTCGATAACAAGTGTAATGAATTGCTCACACGTCTTCCACCGCCTGCTGCACCTGTCGCACCTCTACAACAACTACAACAACATGGTCTTCCAAATCAAGTGGGACGAGCACAGCGCGTTCCCATTGAGCCTGGTCAAACTTCTAGTGCTGCTGTACCTACTGTTGGTGCTTCTATAGCTCCTGCTGCTACTGCAGAGGTGGAGGACCATTATGAGGATGAGGTTGATCAAAATCAGAACTACGCGCAACCACCAGCACCACCACCAGGCCGCCCTCATGCATATCATCGCAAGGTAGGGCTACACCACCACCCAAGGTACGCGATCATGACCATCTTCCTAAACTGAAATTTAATATTCCACCATTTCAGGGTCGATATGTTCCTGATATATATATCTTACTTGGGAGTTAGAAACTGAACAACGTTTTACATGTTTACAATATCCTGAGGAGAGACGTGTTCCTGCTGTTGTTTGTGCTTTCACTAGTTTTGCATGTGTTTGGTGGTCTGAACATTGTAGATTATATCCCATTCCAGCTACTTGGGCTGCTTTGAAAGCTGCTATGCATACTCGTTGGGTTCCACCTTATTGTCAACGTGAATTACTTCAAAAATTGCAGCGTTTAAGACAAGGAAAAAAAATTGTAGAAGAATATTATCAGGAACTACAAACTGGCATGATTAGATGTGGTATTGTTGAGGAGAATGAAGCTATGCTTGCACGTTTCATGGGTGGATTAAATAGAGAGATTCAGACCATTCTAGAGTATAAGGAGTATACTAATATCACTCGTTTATTCCATCTTGCTTGCAAAGCTGAACGTGAAGTGCAGGATCGATAGGCATTGGCACGAACTAACTTTTCTATAGGTCGATCTTCATCATGGACACCACGTGCATGCTCTACTTAGACTGGACCAGCACCTCCATCAGGTGCCACCTCCAGCCGTGATACAAGAAAGTGAGCACAACCACCACTATCTGCCAAGAGCACACCTGTTGGGCCTGCACAGAGCTCTTCTTCTTCCATGGCATCTCAGCGTGTGATATTATTTGTCGTCATTGTAAGGGAAGAGGACATTTTGCGAGAGAATGCAAATCTCAGCGTGTGATGATTGTTACTGAGGATGGTGTGTATGAATCCGCTAGTGACTATGATGAGGAGACTTTGGCTCTTATTACACATGAAGAACACGGTGGAGATGATTCTGATCATGAGACACAATACATGGCTCCTGAAGATGCTGACAGGTATGAATGCTTAGTTGCTCAACGTGTTTTGAGTGTGCAGGTTACACAAGCTGAGCAAAATCAAAGGCATAATTTGTTCCAATTACAAAGGGAGTTGTGAAGAAACGTTTTGTTCGCGTCATCATAGATGGAGAGAGCTGCAATAACTTGGCTAGCATGGAGATGGTGGAGAAGCTATCTCTCACCACAAGACCACATCCACATCCTTACTACATCCAATGGTTCAACAACAGCGGCAAGGTTAAGGTAACACGTACTGTTCGTGTGCATTTTAGTATCTCTACATATCCTGATTATGTTCATTGTGATGTAGTACCTATGCAAGCATGTTCCTTATTACTTGGTAGACCATGGCAATTTGATAAAAATTCTGTAGACCATGGTAGAAACAATCAGTATACTCTTGTTCATAAGGATAAAAATATTACTTTGCTTCCTATGACTCTTGATTCCATTTTGAAGATGATATTAATAGAGCTAATAAAGCAAAACAGGAGAAAAATAAGAGTGAAAATCAGATTGTGGCAAAAGAATTTGAGCAACAAATGAAGCATAATAATAAACCATATAGTGTTGCTTCTGAAATTAAATTGAAAAGTGCATGTTTACTTGCCACCAAATCTGATATTGATGATCTAGATTTTAGCAAATCTGTTTGCTATGCTTTTGTGTGCAAAGAGGCATTATTTTCATTCGAGGATGTTCCTTCCTCTTTGCCTCCTGCTGTCACTAACATTTTGCAGGAGTTCGCTGACGTCTTTCCACAAGACGTGCCACCGGGATTACCACCTATTCGAGGGATTGAGCATCAAATTGACTTAATTCCTGGTGGATCATTACCCAACCGTGCACCATACCGTACCAATCTAGAGGACACGAAGGAGATTATGCATCAAGTACAAGAACTGCTCGACAAAGGTTATATACGTGAATCCCTTAGTCCTTGTGCTGTTCCTATCATTTTAGTGCCGAAAAAGGATGGTATGTCATGTATTTGTGTTGATTGTAGAGGCATTAATAATATTACTATTCGTTATCGTCATCCTATTCCTAGGCTATATGATATTCTTGATGAATTGATTGGCTCTACAATATTCTCCAAAGTTGATTTGCATAGTGGATACCATCAAATTCGTATGAAATCGGGAGATGAATGGAAATCAGCATTTAAAACAAAGTTTGGATTATATGAGTGGTTAGTCATGCCTTTTGGGTTAACTAAGGCACCTAGTACTTTCATGAGATTAATGAACGAAGTTTTACGTGCTTTCATTGGACGATTTGTGGTAGTTTACTTTGATGACATATTAATTTATAGCAAATCTTTGGAGGAACATTTGGAACATTTATGTGCTGTTTTTATTGCTCTATGTGATGCACGTTTGTTTGGTAACCTTGGAAAGTGCACCTTTTGCACCGACCGAGTATCTTTTCTTGGCTATGTTGTTACTCCACAGGGAATTGAAGTTGATAGAGCCAAGATTGAAGCTATTGAGAGTTGGCCGCAGCCCAAAATGATCACACAAGTGAGGAGTTTCCTTGGCCTCGCTGGTTTCTATTGGCATTTTGTGAGAGATTTCAGCACCATTGCTTCACCTTTCAACGAGCTTACAAAGAAGGATGTGCCTTTTGTTTGGGGTACTGCATAGGAAGAAGCCTTCACGGTATTGAAAGATAAGTTGACACATGCTCCTTTACTCCAACTTCCTGATTTTAATAAGACTTTTGAGCTTGAATGTGATGCTAGTGGAATTGGATTAGTTGGTGTGTTATTACAAGATGGCAAACATGTTTCATACTTTTCTGAAAAATTGAGTGGGCCTAGTCTGAACTATTCTACTTATGATCAATGTTGGGGATATCGCTTATCGAGAACTTATCGGTCGACCCATGATAAGGGGTAAATCGGCCAGTTTATCGGCATATCAGCAGATTTATCGCCATATCGGTTGATTTATCGGTCAATTTATCTTATCGGCCAGACAAGGATAAGCGATAAATCGGCCGACTAATCGGAATATCGGAAGATATCTTGAACAGTACTTATGATAAAGAATTATATGCTCTTGTTCGGATCTTAGAAACATGGCAACATTATTTATGGCCCAAGGAATTTGTTATACATTCTGATCATGAATCCTTGAAACACATTAAAAGTCAAGCAAAACTGAACCGTAGACAAGCTAAATGGATTGAATTCATTGAGACTTTCCCTTATGTCATTAAACACAAGAAGGGTAAAGAAAATGTTATTGCTGATGCATTGTCTCGTTGTTATACTATGCTTTCACAACTTGACTTTAAATTTTTTGGTTTGGAGACCATCAAAGATCAATATGTGCATGATGCTGAATTTAAAGATGTATTGCAGAATTGTAATGAAGGGAGAACTTGGAACAAGTTCGTTCTTAACGATGGATTTGTGTTTCGTGCTAACAAGCTATGCATTCCAGCTAGCCCTGTTCGCCTTTTGTTGTTACAGGAGGCACATGGAGGAGGATTAATGGGACACTTTGGCGTCAAGAAGACGGAGGATATACTTGCTACACATTTATTTTGGCCAAAGATGAGAGGGGATGTTGAGCGTTTTGTTGCTCGCTGCACTAC
Organism: Triticum urartu; assembly: GCF_003073215.2. Lineage (NCBI taxonomy): Eukaryota > Viridiplantae > Streptophyta > Magnoliopsida > Poales > Poaceae > Triticum > Triticum urartu. The sequence continues at coordinate 372,953,209 of NC_053027.1, read as the reverse complement.
ATATCAAAAAGCTAAGTCACGACTCAATCCTCATGGTTTATATATGCCTTTGCCTGTACCTAGTGTTCATTGGGAGGATATATCTATGGACTTTGTTTTAGGTTTACCTCGAACAAAGAAGGGGAGGGATAGCATATTTGTTGTCGTGGATAGGTTCTTGAAAAGGGCACTCTTTATACCATGTCATAAAAGCGATGATGCTGTTAATTTTGCTGATTTGTTCTTTCGTGAAATTATTCGCTTGCATGGTGTGCCAAATACTATTGTTTCCGATCATGATACTAAATTTCTTAGCCACTTTTGGAGATTTTTATGGGCTACGTTGGGGACAAAACTGCTTTTTAGTACTACTTGTCACCCCCAAACTGATGGACAAACTGAAGTAGTCGATAGAACATTGTCTACTATGCTTAGGGCTGTTTTGAAGAATAATAAGAAAATGTGGGAAGAATGCTTGCCTCATATTGAATTTGCTTATAATCGTTTATGGCATTCTACTACTAAGATGTGCCCTTTTGAAATTGTGTATGGTTTCCTACCTCGTGCACCTATTGATTTGTTTCCTCTTCTATCTTCGGAGAAGGTTAATTTTGATGATAAAGAACGTGTTGAATTGATTTTAAAAATGCATGAGTTAACTAAGGAAAACATTGAGCATATGAATGCTAAATATAAACTTGCTGGAGATAAGGGTAGAAAGCATGTTGTGTTTGCACCTGGAGATCTTGTTTGGTTACATTTGCGTAAGGATAGATTTCCTAATTTGCGCAAATCAAAGCTAATGCCATGTGCCGATGGTCCTTTTAAGGTGTTAGAGAAAATAAATGATAATGCATAAAAACATAAGCTGCCTACAGATTTTGGGGTTAGTCCCACTTTTAACATTGCAGATTTGAAGCCTTATTTGGGTGAGGAAAATGAGCTTCCGTCGAGGACGATTTCATTTCAATATGGGGAGGATGATGAGGACATCAATACCATTGTTACACCCACAGCCCCTGCTGCTATACACACTGGACCAATTACTAGAGCTCGCGCACGCCAATTAAATTATCAGGTACTTTCGTTTCTTGGTAATGATTCTAATGTTCATGAGAATATGATGCTAGCTAAATTGGATACATTTGTTTTGCTTACAAATGAAGGGCCTGGCATGGATAAGAGGGATGAACACTGTAGCAAGGCAAAGCATGGAGATGATGGCACGTGCAACGGGATCATGAACGGAGTTACAACTGATGATTTCAGGACTTTGAAGCCACCATAAGGAGTGCATGAAGCCTTGGACGAAATATACAAGATGTCACTTCATAAATTTCATCCAGAGGCTATTCTAGGTGCTGCGTCACCTTATTATTGGGCGAGGCCCATGTATTTTCGAAATAATTAAGTGTAGGCTGTTTTTAGAGTCCGTATGTGTGGGGAAACAAGAGTTAGGGTTGGTTTCGGACCCCTCCTCCAAGGGCCACAAAATTCCCCCCTCTTCCTCCATATATACAGCCTTTAGGGCGTCGATTAGACTTTGGGTTTTGTTTATATTAAAGTTCGCCATAGCTGCAACTTCGCGTACTTCGTTTGTGTTCAACGACCAGACAAAGGCATCACAGAACCCCACCTTGATCAATAAATCTTTCCTCTTATTTTCGCAATATCCAGATTGCAATCTCAGTTTCTTGCTTGTTCTTCGTTTGCCTGCAGGAAACAGACCTTCATGGTCAGGTTGATCATGCTCCGGCGTGGTCAATAACCTCTCAGAGTTGGTTTAGCGATTGCTAAGGTGTGACGTCCTCGCATGTTCGTAGTCGGATCGTCAAAGTCGACTTCCTCCAAAACGATAGCCACCATCTCATTGAAATACGGGACACCTTTGCCTCTATCATCTTATATTCGCAATATCCAGATCACAATCTCAGTTTCTTGCTTGTTCTTCGTTTGCTTGCAGGAAATAGACCCTCGTGGTCAGGTTGATTGTGCTCCGGCGTGGTCAATAACCTCTCGGAGTTGGTTTAGCGATTGCTAAGGCGCGACGTCCTCGCACGTTCGTAGTCGGATCGTCAAAGTCGACTTCCTCCAAAACGATAGCCACCATCTCATCGAAAGACGGGACACCTTTGCCTCTATCATCTTATATTCGCAATATCCAGATCACAATCTTAGATTCTTGCTTGTTCTTCGTTTGCTTGCAGGAAATAGACCCTCGTGGTCAGGTTGATTGTGCTCCGGCATGGTCAAGAACCTCTCGGAGTTGGTTTAGCGATTGCTAAGGCGCGACATCCTTGAACATTCGCAGTCGGATCTTCAAAGTCTACTCCACCGAAATGATAATCACCTTCTCATCGAAAGATGGGACACCTTTGCCTCTATCAAGAAGAGAACATCTACACCATCCAATAGGGAGCCTGGAAGCGAAGAGGGAACTGCAAATAAGAAGGCAGCAGCTCCCAGGAAACCCCGTGCGCACGGGCCTCTCCGACCCCGTGCCGACGGGCCTCCCAGGCTGGCGGTCCTGAAGACCCCGCGCACACGGGCGAGTACCGTGCCCACAGGATCCCCGTGTCCACGGACCTCATGGACTCCGTGCGCACATGCTCATGCATCAGGTCTCTGGAAACCCTGTGCGCACGAGCTCCACTTACCCCGTGCGCATGGGGCCCCTGTGTGTTGCTGAGGGCTTTGCCCATGTAATGTCCATTTCGCCACTGCTTACCCCTTCATCCCCTAGGACTATATATACTCCTTCACCTCCTCCATTTTAGACTTAGCTAAGAATAGATCTGGACATTAGAGCTTAGCTCATGTATCTCCCCTTGTGGGATTCCTCTTAAGAGAGAGACACTCCATTGGAGTTCAAGGCCTCCATTGGAGAAGACCCCTAGTGGATAAAGCCACCATCTAGAGAAGGATCTATCTAGATCATCAAGCCCTCATCTCCTTCATAGGATTTGGGATGAACTCTATCATGTATCTTGTTTCCCTTTGATTGTTCATGTACCTTGTGGATCTTGTGTGGATTTGAGTCTTGTGGATGAGTGATTTGGACTAGTTCTTGGGTGTTCCTCCTCTTTCCCCCGTTGTGTTCTTCTTGTTCTTGGGGATTCCCCCTCCAATTCGTGAAAGATCCCATCTTAGGGTTCCACCTTTGCCTCTGTCAAAAGACGGGACACCTTTTCGTTTATCAAGTGGTATCAGATTTCCAGGTTGCTCGGTGAGATTTTAAAGTTTTTTGTAATTTAGGACAAGTCTGTTCTGCATACCTACAGTCCACGAAAAAAGCCAAAAAAATTAGGGTTAGTTCATCATATCCGAACCAATCTAAGCCTTTGCATAATCTTTTTAGGGTTTTGCATTGTTGAATTTGTAGTTGCATTGCCGTGTCTAGTTGCCGCTCTTAGTGTCTAGTCCTTTAGAGTTTCGAGTTCTGTTCACAAGTTGTCACGCCGCCGTCGCACAGTACAGTCGTTGAGTGTTTATTCAACTTTGCATCTCTGAATTGATTATTGCTCAAAAAATTTCTACCATATCATAAGCCTTCCCAGCTCCACATACATCTACGTCGTGCATTTGACACCACCTGGCAATCGCTCTGTCCAAGCTTTGAGAGTTTTGACTACAACGGTTGCTAATCACCACCTACTGCTGGGTAAGAACTGGTAAGAATTTGAGATTCGCTTGACAGATTTGTGACACACCACCACCACCACCACCACTTCCTAGTAGTCTGTAGGATCATATTCTTGTGTGTTTCTATTACCGCTAACCATGACAGGACCACAAGCCGAAGAGATTGATTGGGAGAACATGACGAAGAAGGAGCTTCATGATAAATTTCAGCAAATGTTGAGTCAACAGGTAGAAGATGTCATGGCCACCTTCGGAAAGGCACTAGAGAGGATTGATGACGTTGAGAGGACAAATGACACCAAGTTGGATGCCATGTTCGATGAAGTACTCACGCGTCTTCCACAACCACCACCCGTTGCACCTATTGCCCCTCTATATCTACAACAACACCAACAACAACATTGCCTTCCAAATCAAGTGGGATGAGCAGTGCGCGTTCCCCTTGAGCCTGGTCAAAATTATGGTGCCGATGTACCTACTGTTGATACTTCTGCAGCTCCTGCTGCTACTGCAGAGGTGGAGGACCATTACGAGGATGAGGTTGATCAAAATCAGAACTACGTGCAACCACTACCACCACCACCACCAAGTCGTCCTCATGCATATCATCGCAACGGTAGGGCTACACCACCACCTGAGGTACGAGATCATGACCATCTTCCTAAAAGGAAATTGAATATTCCACCATTTGAGGGTAGATATGTTCCTGATATATATCTTACTTGGGAGTTGGAAACTGAACAACGTTTTACATGTTTACAATATCCCGAGGAGAGATGTGTTCCTGCTGCTGTTTGTGCTTTCACTAATTTTCCATGTGTTTGGTGGTCTGACCATTGTAGATTATATCCTATTCCAGCTAATTGGGCTGCTTTGAAAAATGCTAAGCATACTCGTTGGGTTCCACCATATTATCAATGTGAATTGCTTCAAAAACTGCAGCATTTGAGACAAGGAAAAAATTCTGTAGAAGAATATTATCAGGAATTACAAATTGGTACGATTATGCTTGTACGTTAGATGTGATCAATAAAGCTTTCATCTTATATTCGCAATATCCAGATCGCAATCTTAGTTTCTTGCTAGTTCTTCGTTTTCTTGCAGGAAATAGACCCTCGTGGTTAGGTTGATCGTGCTTCGGCGTGGTCAATAACCTCTTGGAGTTGGTTTATCGATTGCTAAGGCGAGACGTCCTAGCACGTTCATAGTCGGATCGTTAAAGTGTACTCCACCGAAACGATAATCACCTTCTCATCAAAAGACGGGACACCTTTGCCTCTATCAAGAAGAGAACATCTACACCATCCAAGAGGGAGCCTGGAAAGCGGAGATGGAAGGCCAAGAAGAAGGAAGCACCTCCCAGACGACCCCGTGCACACGGGCCCCTCCGACCCCGTGCCCACGGGCCTCCCAGGCTCGCGGTCCTGAAGACCCCGTGCGCACGGGCGAGTACCATGCCCACGGGACCCCCGTGTTCATGGGCCTCTCGGACCCCGTGTGGACGGGCTCATGCGTCAGGTCTTTGGAGACCCGTGTGCACGGGCTCCACTTACCCCGTGTGCACGGGGCCCCTGTGTGTTGCTGCGGGCTTTGCCCATGTAATGTCCATTTTTCCCCTGCTTACCCCTTCGTCCCCTAGGACTATATATACTCCTTCATCTCCTCCATTTTAGACTTATCTAAGAATAGATCTAGACATTAGAGCCTAGATCATGTATCTCCCATTATGGGATTCCTCTTGAGAGAGAGACACTCCATTGGAGTTTAAGGCCTCCATTGGAGAAGATCCCTAGTGGATAAAGCCCCCATCTAGGGAAGGATCTATCTAGATCATCAAGCTCTCATCTCCTTCATAGGATTTGGTATGAAGTCTTTCATGTATCTTGTTTACCTTTGATTGTTCATGTACCTTGTGGATCTTGTGTGGATTTGAGTCTAGTGGATGTGTGATTTGGACTTGTTCTCGAGTGTTCCTTCTCTTTCCCCCTTGTGTTCTTCTTGTTCTTGGGGATTCCCCCTCCAATTCGTGAAAGATCTAATCTTAGGGTTCCACCCTACAACAGATTACCTATACCTGCAACTGTTGTGATAGTAATTTGTGAGCCACGAGGACTCAGCAATCCCATTACCAAGGGTATCAAGACTAGCAAAGCTTAATGGGTATGAAATGGATGAGTGGTGAGGTTGCAGCAACACTAAGCATTGTATGGTGGCTAACTTATGAGTACAAGAATAAGATGAGAAACTACGCAACGGTCGCGCACTAGTAATGATCAAGAAGTGATCCTGAAACTACTTACAAGTCAAACATAACCCCACTGTGTTCTCTTCTCGACTCACTCGAAAAGAGACATTCACGTTTACACACGTAGTTGGTGTATTTTAATTCGGATCTGGTGTCAAGTACTCTACCACCGGATATTAAAAATTCCCATCTGCCACATAACCGCGGGCATGGCTCTCGAAAGTTTAAACCCTGCAAGGGTGTCCCAACTTAGCCCATCACAAACTCTCACAATCAATGGAGGAAAATCCTCCTCCCAGGACAACCCGATCAAGCTCGGGATCCTGGTTCACAAGACATTTTGACAATGGTAAAACAAGCCCAGCAAGACATCTCGGCGTGCCGACACCCTGATAGTAGCCGCGCGTATCTCGTCTCAGGCAACGACCGGATGAACACTACGTACAGCAACCGAAAACGACGGGTGAAGGGGTGACACCACAAGTGGCTCTGTTTCGGACCAACACTCACGAGGAGCACTGGCCTAGGGGGTTGCTTAAGAGACCTCATGGGCCGGCATGTCCCTATGCAAGTTTTAGTTGTTATTAGGCAAATGGAAAACCAATATTGGGCCTTGTTGTAACACCCCGTATGTAACCTGCCTTATTTGTATTCCATGTTGTAACACCCCGTATGTAACCTGCCTTTTTGTTTCCTTGTCCATTTTGCTTGTGTATCATATTCATATCATGTCATCATGTGCAGCATTTGCATACGTGTTCGTCTCATGCATCCGAGCATTTTCCCCGTTGTCCGTTTTGCATTCCGGCGCTCCTATGTCCTCCGGTGTCCTTTCTCTTTTTCGTGTGCGGGTGTTAAACATTTCGGATTGGACCGAGACTTGCCAAGCGGCCTTGGTTTACTACCGGTAGACCGCCTGTCAAGTTTCGTGCCATTTGGACTTCGTTTGATACTCCAACGGTTAACCGAGGGACCGAAAGGCCTCGTGTGTGTTGCAGCCCAACACCTCCAAATTTGGCCCAAAACCCACTAAACTCTCCATCATCTAGCGTTCGATCACGATCGCGTGGCCGAAAACCGCACCTCATTTGGACTCTCCTAGCTCCTCTTATCCTATAAATAGACCCCTCGAAATTTGCGGTCTACTAACCCTAAGCTCCTCTTCCCATTCGCGCGCTCGGACACTTACTCCGGTCGGTCGACGAAACGCGAGCGCGCGCGGCCAACCAGGGCGTGGACAAACGTGTCCTCAACAGGCACCACCCCACTTGCCGCGTCGCCCGGCCGGCCAGCAGGCCAGCGCCGCCCCCGAGGGCCCGAGGCCGGCGCCTTGCTCTTCACGATCCCCGCGCGCCCGTCAAGCTCGTTGCGCCCAGCCTCACTGCCATCGCCAATCGGCGGACACCCCTCGCGGTAAGCATCTGCGTCGCCTCCTCGCGGTCGCATAGCGCGCTCCACGCAGGTCACGGTCTGACGCCCTTGCCAGATGATCCGGCAGGAGGCCCGGATCCGCGCTCCTACCTCGGCACTTGGCGAGCCCCCGCACTGTTCCGGTGAAATCTCCGACGGACCTCGAAGTCCGTGCGTCGGATCCAGATCTGGAGCGGTTGACTTTTTGTCCTAACCCTAATATTTTTGCATATGTTCATCGCATCATAACTCTGCAACCGTGGCTCCGTTTTGGGCGTGTAGCATATCAAATTGTTCGTCTCGACGAGTACTTCATTTCATCTCATTGCATCATGTTCATTTGAGCTCATCTTTATGCCCTAAATGCTGTTGGAAGAGTGCTAGTTTCTGTTAGTTTCAGATTCATATCAAAAATTGGACATTTGTCATTTTTGCCATGATTAATGTGTGCCTCCTATGAACTTGAGCCCTACATGAGTTTTGAAGTATGCCATGCCATCTTTACAGGGATGTATGCCATGTATTTTTGTGATCTCTGTGGTGACTAGCACAAGCATGCAAAGTAGCCCTCTTAATGTTGCTGATTCCAGGGACTTAGAAATATTCTAAGTCTTTGTCCTGTTAATATTTTTTATGCCATGTAATCGTGTTGCTACAGAGTGATCCATGCCTCTTTTGGGCATGATCAGTTAGGATGTTTTGTAGATATTGTGGTGCTCTAACCATTCATGTATTTGTTTGCATTTATGGAGCACCCTAGCTTGAGTCAATCGAGCTCTACTTTTGCTATAAAATGTTCTTGGCAGAATGTTTACATGTTAAGCATTTTTGTCGAGCTTGTTGTAGTTGATCCATGCATGCTATGTTGTTGTTCTTGCCATGTTTAGCTTCTATGCCATGTCTACTTGCTGGGTGTATGCTTAATTTGTCATGCAATGCCTTGTGGTGAGTGCATCGAGCTCATAAACATGCCTACTTGATATCTGTTTTGCCATGTTCTAGTTTTTCACTAAGTCTGAATCTGTTAACGATAATTGCTATGTTCATATGGTTGCCATTGTATTTTCTGACCCCTTTTGGCTTATTGTCAGTAAGGGACTTTTGTTGTATACTTTGAGTAGCTTCATGCGATGCTTTGCTTTGCCATGATATGTTCCTGTAGCATGTAGTTATCTTGCTCTAAACATTGCTTCCTGATGTTAAATTCCTGACATGTTTATTTCACTAAGTCTATAACCTGATATCTTTTGCACTTTTGCCATGCTTGTTTGAAGTTACTATTGAGTGAATTAGCCATAGCTCAGTGTTCATATTTTGTCAAGCATATTGAGTGGATACCTTCCATGTATTTTGTTGCTATGTTAGAGTGCAGTAGCTTGTTGTTCATGATGCATTTAGGTGGCCTCGTGCTGTTTACCACAGATTGGTGCCATATTTGTTTTGCTTGTCATTTCCAAACCGTGCATCCGATTCCGGTGATCTTTATATCGATTTCGACCGAAATCAACTCCTCTTTACAGTGGCACTCTTGGTTTTCCAAGTTGAGGACATTTTCAATCATTCCTTTCCGAAACATGCATAGGCATCGCATATCGCATCCCGCATATCATGACATGTTTCGCGTCATGTTGCTTGTGCATTGCACATGGTTGATTGTGTCTCCCTTTGCTTGTGTTCTTGCTTTGTGTAGAGTCGGGAGACAAGTACATGATCGAGGAACCCGTTGAGTACGCTTACGAGGATCAAGCTAACATCAACTCGAAGAACTTTGCAGGCAAGATGACCATACCCTCGAAATCACTTCTATCTTTGCTTGCTAGATACTCGCTCTTTTTATATGCCTATGCTACGATCCCTACCACTTGATTATCATGCCTCCCATATTGCCATGTCAAACCTCTAACCCACCTTGTCCTAGCAAACCGTTGTTTGGCTATGTTACCGCTTTTCTCAGCCCCTCTTATAGCGTTGCTAGTTGCAGGTGAAGATTGGAGTTTGTTCCTTGTTGGAACATGTTTATTGTTGGGATATCATTATTATATCTTGTCTATTTTAATGCACCTATATACTTGGTAAAGGGTGGAAGGCTCGGCCTTATGCCTGGTGTTTTGTTCCACTCTTACCGCCCTAGTTTCCGTCATACCGGTGTTATGTTCCTTGATTTTGCGTTCCTTACACGGTGGGGTTATAATGGGAACCCCTTGACAATTCGCCTTGAATAAAACTCCTCCAGCAAGGCCCAACCTTGGTGTTACCATTTGCCACCTAGCCCTTTTTTCCCTTTGGTTTCGCAGACTCAAGGGTCATCTTTATTTTAACCCCCCGGCCCAGTGCTTCTAAGTGTTGGTCCAACCTAGCGATGTCCGGGGCTACCAGGGGCAACTCTGGGCTGGCCTACCCGACGTCTGGCTCATCCGATGTGCCCTGAGAACGAGATATGTGCAGCTCCTATCAGGATTTGTCGGCACATTCGGGTGGCTTTTCTGGTTTAGTTTTACCATTGTCGAGGTGTCTTGTAACCGGGATTCTGAGTCTGATCGGGTTGTCTTGGCAGAAGGAATATCCTTCGTTGACCGTGAGAGCTTGTGATGGGCTAAGTTGGGACACCTCTGCAGGGATTTGAACTTTTGAAAGCCATGCCCGCGGTTATGGGAAGATGGGAGTTTGTTAATGTCCGGTTGTAGATAACCTAAAACTTAACTTAATTAAAATGAATCAACAGAGTGTGTGGCCATGATGGTCTCTTTTCGCGGAGTCCGGGAAGAGAACATGGTCTCGTGTTATGCTTGAACGTAGGTTGTGCTAGGATCACGTCTTGATCATAGTTGATCGACCATGCCTTTGCTTTCTCTTCTCGCTCTCATTTGCGTATGTTAGCCACCATATATGCTAGTCGCTTGCTGCAGCTCCACATCATACCTTTTACCCTTCCTATAAGCTTAAATAGCCTTGATCGCGAGGGTGAGAGATTGCTGAGTGCCCGTGACTCACAGATTACTTCCAAAACCAGATGCAAGGACGGATGATACCGCTCCAGGTGATTCGACTGAGCTCAAGTGGGAGTTCGATGAGGACTCAGGACGATACTACGTTTCCTTTCCAGACGATCAGTAGTGGTGCCCAGTTGGGGCGATCGGGGACTGTCGCATTTGGCGTTGTTCTTTATTTTGGTTCTGTAGTCGGACCTTGATTGTATCTGGATGAATGTAATGATATTTATGCTATTGTGTGACGTGGCGAGTGTAAGCCAACTATGTATCTTTTTTCCTTATTCATTACATGGGTTGTGTGAAGATTACCTCACTTGCGACATTGCTTACAATGCGGTTATGCCTCTAAGTCGTGCTTCGACATGTGGGAGATATAGCCGCATCGTGGGCGTTACAAGTTGGTATCAGAGCCTTCCCCGACCTTTGGAGCCCTTGCTTGATCGAATCATTGGCGTTGTTGAGTCTAGGAAAATGTTTTGAGTCATTTAGGATTATATATATCGGAGAGTAGGATTCTTTTTACTCCTTAGTCCCTTCGTCGCTCTGGTGAGGCATCCTGACGTAGAGTTTTGACTCTTCTCTTCTCAAATTTTACTAATTTTTTTTAGGATCACGCGGGTATCTTGGAATCGTTCCGATGGTGTTGTGACGAGAACATTGTTCTTGGTGCCTCCTGAGATTTAGAGGTTGTGGCAGTGTCTCGGGGAGTTGAGCTCCGAGGTGTTGTCGTCACAATTTTATCATTGCAATTCTAGAATACCTGAGTTTCGCCAACATCGAAAATCTCTTTTATGCAGTTGTTGCTGAGATAACCTCGACGCCACCCAGTACTGGGGCAGGAGTTCGGGAGTATCACCATAACTCGTATAACGGATGCTTTTCGAAGGTTGAGGTAAATGATTTCCGAAGGTTTCTTGGTTATGTGTTGAAGGATGGATACAGCTGGATGTAGGATTTGCTAGCTTTGGGTGAGATATTATGCTTGCCCTGTATCCCCAACACCTGATTGCATAACCAGAAAGGTTCGGGAGTTTCACAGGTGGGAATTCATGTAGCTCTAGTATTTCTTCCGCGGATATTTGGTTTGTGATTGGGTAATCCTCACCAAGTATTTGCTCATATCCGTACCTTGTTGTTTTATTCATCTACCTCTATCTAAGTGGCTTCTCAATTTATGGAAGTGTGACCATTTCAATTGGAATTCATACGTTCATTTTGTTCCGATGTTAAGACTATATGTTGCAATTTCGATCCTTTTGATTCAGCATGAATATATGTCTGTCAAGATGCTAACGGATGTCACCCTCTTCAGGATGGCTCCTCCAACGCGTCAGAATCCTGAACCGCCGCCACCACCTCCACCTCCGGAGGCATGGCAAGCTGTGATGGCCGCTACCAATGCCAACACGCAGCTGATCATGCAAATTTTGCAAGAGCGCAACCAAGGGAATCAAGGCCATGGCAACAATCAGAATCAGTTTACTACACTCAACTGGTTCCTCCAAACCAGCCAAAGACCTTCAGTAACTGTGTCGAGGCAACAGACGCTGATGATTGGCTCGTGGATATCTACAAGCATTTCGAGTGCAGCAACGTCAGGCCTGAGGACTTTGTCAAGTTTGCCTCGTTTCAACTGAAAGACCAAGTTGCAAAATGGTATCAGCAATACAAAGATTCTAGAGGAGGTCGTGTGATTACCTGGGATGAATTCCGTCAAGACTTCAAAGCTCACCACATTCCTTAGAGTGTTGTTGAGAGCAAGCGTGAGGAATTCCGCAACCAGAAGCAAGGCAGCTTGTCTGTTTACCAGTATAACAACATGTTCCAGAAGCTCGCTCGTTTCGCTAAGCAAGACGTACTTGACGAGAAGAGCATGATTTATCAGTTCAGAGGTGGCCTCAGAGAAGATCTCCAACTAGCTCTCGTGCTTTTTGAGCCATAGAAGTATGATGAGTTTTACAACATGGCACTGAAACAAGAGAATTCTCAACTCAAGTGTGATGCTTCCAAGAAGCGAGTCAGGGATGCAACACCTTCTTCCTCAACTCAAGTGGTGACTAAGCAGCAAAAGTATTGGTTGCCTCCTCCTCCTCCGTTCCATCAGCCTTATCAGCAGAAGAGCAAAGGTGGCAATGGATCTTCCCACCCACCCAACCCAGGCTTTCAGAACAAGACTTCATCTCATGCTCCAAGATCAAGTGCTCCGTATCACCGTCCGCTCTCGGAGGTCACATGCAACAAGTGTCAGTAGAAGGGTCACTATGCCAACAAATGCTTCAATCAGAGGCGTCTTCCTCCTCCTCCTATGAGGTCTGCTAGCACTGCAGTGGTCAAGCATAACCCCAAGTCTGCTAAGATCAACATGATGAACGAAGCTCAGGCAGAGGACTCGTCAGATGTGATTATGGGTAACCTTTTTGTTAGTGATATTCCTGCAAAAGTTCTTTTTGACACTGGTGCATCTCTGTCATTCATATCGAAGCCTTTTGCATCCATGCACGATTTGCATACTGTTGATTTGCCAAAGACGATAGCGGTTTCCTCTCCGGGTTTGTTCATGAACACCAAAATGATGGCTCCGGATGTTACTATCACGTTGGGCGACTATAAGTTTCTATCCTCTCCAGTGGTTCTTGGTAACTCGGATATTGATCTTATTCTCGGAATGGACTGGCTTTCTAAGCACAAGGTGCTGCCAGGCAGATTCAATTGACACTTTCGTCTGAGGATGTAATCATCTTTGCCGCTCGTGATAATACCATTCGACTGTTTTCTCTCAACGAGAAGGGCAAGCTGGATGCCATCTCTCAGATTCCAGTCGTTTGCGAATATCAAGACATCTTTCCAGAAGAGCTTCCAGGAATGCCTCCGTATCGGCCAGTTGAATTCGTCATCGATCTTGAGCCTGGCACGGAACCTGCTTGCAAACGTCCTTACAAGCTTGGACCTGAAGAATTGAAGGAGCTGAAGAAACAACTCGATATTCAAGAGCGAATGGGCCTCATCCGACCAAGTTCTTCTCCATGGGGTTGTGGTGTTCTTTTTGTCAAGAAGAAGGATGGAACGGACCGACTTTGTGTCGACTACCGTCCATTGAACAAGAAGACCATAAAGAACAAGTACCCACTTCCCAACATCAATGAGCTTTTTGAACAACTCAAAGGTGCTCAAGTTTTCTCCAAGCTTGATCTTCGTATGGGCTATCATCACATTCGCATTTGTGAAGAAGATATCCCTAAGACAGCTTTCAGAACAAGCTATGGTTCATATGAATACACTGTCATCTCTTTCGGCCTCGTCAATGCTCCTCCAACATTCTCTCGCATGATGAACTTCATCTTCAACGCCTACACAAATGACTTCGTCTTGGTCTATCTCGATGACATTTTGGTCTTTTCCAAGAACAAGGAGGATCATGCCAAGCATTTGAGATTGGTGCTGTATAAACTCAGAGAACATCAGTTCTATGCGAAGTTTTCAAAGTGTGAGTTTTGGCTCGATGAGGTTCTCTACCTTGGGCATATCATCTCAGCCAAGGGCATAGCTGTTAATCCTGAGAAGGTGTCTGCAATTGTGAATTGGGAACCACCTCAGAATATGAAGCAACTCTGCAGCTTCCTTGGGCTCGCAAGCTATTGTCGAAGGTTCGTTGAGAACTTCTCAAAGATCGTGAAGCCGCTTTCCAACCTTCTCCAGAAGCATGTGAAGTATGTCTGGTCGCCTGAATGTGACATCGCTTTCAACACCCTGAAAGAGAAGTTAGTCACTGCTCCAGTTCTGACTCCTCCTGATGAATCCAAACCGTTTGAAGTTTTCTGTGATGCTTCCTTCAAGGTCTTGGTGCAGTGTTGATGCAAGAGAAGAAAGTTGTGGCCTATACCTCTCGCCAGTTGAAGCCCAACGAAAAGAACTACCCCACTCATCACCTCGAGTTGGCGGCAGTTGTCCATGCTCTTTTAACATGGAGACATCTCTTATTGGGAAGAAAAGTGGACATCTTCACTGATCACAAGAGTCTCAAGTACATCTTCACTCAGCCAAACCTCAACCTCAGGCAGACTTGTTGGGTCAAGATGATTCAAGAGTATAATCCGAGTATCGAATATACTCCCGGCAAGGCCAATGTTATTGCTGACGCATTGAGCAGGAAGGCTTACTGCAACAGTTTGATTCTCAAGCCTTACCAACCGGAGCTTTGTGAAGCTTTCTGCAAACTCAATCTACAAGTTGTTCCTCAAGAATTTCTTGCCAACCTCCAAGTCTCTCCTACTTTGGAAGATCAGATTCGTGAGGCTCAACTTCTTGATGCTATGGTGAAGAAGGTGAAGATTGGGATTGCCAAGAGTCAACCCAAGTACAAGTGCTATCGTCTTGATGACAAGGATACTCTATTCTTCGAGGATCGCATTGTGGTGCCTAAGGGTGACCTTCGTAAATTCATTATGAACGAGGCTCACAATTCACTCCTTTCTATCCACCCTGCAAGTACAAAGATGTACCAGGACCTCAAGCAGTCGTATTGGTGGACTCGTATGAAGCGCGAGATTGCTCAGTTCGTGAATGAATGTGATGTCTGCAGAAGAGTGAAAGCAGAACACGAATGACGAGCTGGTCTCCTCCAACCTCTTTCCGTTCTAGAATGGAAGTTTGACCATATTGAGATGCACTTCGTGACTGGATTTCCAAAGTCCAAGCGTGGCAATGATGCTATCTTTGTTGTCATCGACAAGCTCACTAAAGTGGCTCATTTTCTTCCTATCAAAGAATCTATCACAGCAGCTTAGTTGGCAGAGCTATATACCTCCAGGATTGTCTCCTTGCACTACATCCCGCAGTTGATATCTTCAGATCGTGGCAGCATCTTTACCTCCAAGTTCTGGGATTCTTTTTAGAAGGCCATGGGCACCAACATTCGCTTCAGCACAACCTTTCATCCACAAACTAGTGGCCAAGTCGAGCGAGTTAATCAGATTCTTGAAGATATGCTCAGGGCATGTGTCGTTTCTTTCGGTATGAAGTGGGAAGATTGTCTTCCATATGCCGAGTTCTCCTACAACAACAGCTTCCAAGCGAGTTCGGGCAAGGCCCCATTCGAGATTCTCTATGGCAGGAAGTGTCGTACTCCTCTTAACTGGTCAGAGACTGGTGAACGTCAACTTCTTGGAAATGACTTGATCACAAAGGCTGAAGAAATGTGCAAAGTCATTCATGAAAATCTCAAGGCCGCACAATCGTGCCAGAAGAGTTACTATGATAGCAAGCATCGTGACTTGGCTTTCGAGATCGGAGACCATGTCTACCTCTGCGTCTCTCCAATGAAAGGTACCCGTTGCTTCGGTATTAAAGGGAAGCTTGCCCCAAGATACGTGGGTCCTTTCAAGATCATTGGAAAAAGAGGCGATCTCACCTATCAACTTGAGCTTCCGTCCGACTTTGCAAATGTGCATGACGTGTTTCACGTGTCTCAACTCCGCAAGTGTTTCAAGACTCCTGACCGCACCATCAACTTTGAAGAGATTGATCTCCAAGAAGACCTTTCTTATCATGAGCATCCCATTGCTATTCTTGAAGAAACTGAGCGTAAGACTCGCAACAAGTCTATCAAACTCCTGAAAGTCAAGTGGTCACATCATTCCGACCGTGAAGCCACCTGGTAACGCGAGGATCACCTCAATTTTGAGTACCCGGAGTTTTTCAAGTCCAAGATCTCGGGACGAGATCCTTTTGTAGTGGTGGAGTGTTGTAACACCCTGTATGCAACCTGCCTTATTTGTATTCCAACTCTTGCCATTTCTGGCACTAAGTTATGCTATTTATATCTCATATCATGTCATCATGTACATTGCATTTGCATACGTGTTCGTCTCATGCATTAGAGCATTTTCCCCGTTGTCCGTTTTGCATTCCGGCGCTCCTATGTCCTCCGGTGTCCCTTTCTACCTCTTTTCATGTGCGGGTGTTAAACATTTTTGGATTGGACCGAGACTTGCCAAGCAGCCTTGATTTACTACCGGTAGACCGCCTGTCAAGTTTCGTGCCATTTGGATTTCGTTTGATACTCCAACGGTTAACCGAGGGACTGAAAAGGCCTCGTGTGTGTTGCAGCCCAACACCCCTCCAAAGTGGCCCAAAACCCACCTAAACATCCTCCATCATCTAGGTCGTTCGATCACGATTGCGTGGCCGCAAACCGTGCTCAATTTGGAGCCTCCTAGCTCCCTCTACCTATAAATTTAGAACCCCTCCGAAATTTTCGGGCCATTTCTACCCTAACATAGCTCCTCTTCCTCTCGCCGCACTGGACACGTCCGGTCCGGCCGGACGAAACCGCTGCCGCCGCCCGCGCCCAACCAGGGTGTGACACGTGTCCTCCCGGGCGCCCCACTTCGCCGCCTCGCCCGCGCCGGCCCACAGGCCCAGCGCCGGCCCCCGAGGGCCCGAGGCCGCGCCGCCCGCCTCCTTCACTCCCCGCAGCCCGTGCCTCGTTGCGCCGCCTCGCCACCGCAATCGCCGGCCGCTGCCTCCGGTCACCGTGCGCCGCCTCCACGCCGCCTCTCGTCGTACCTTGCCGCCCCGACCGGATCCGGCCAAGGGAGGACCGGATCCGGCGATCCTCGACAACTCCGGCAACGCCCTGCACTGTTCCGGCGAAATCTCTGCTGGACCTCGAAGTCCATGCCCCGAATCCAGATCTAGATCAGTTGACTTTTTGCCCTAACCATAATATTTTTGCATATGTTCATCGCATCATAACTCTGCAACAGTGGCTCAGTTTTGGGCGTGTAGCATATCAAATTGTTCGTCTCGACGAGTACTTCATTTCATATCATTGCATCATGTTCATTTGAGCTCATCTTGATGCCCTAAATGCTGTTGGAAGAGTGCTAGTTTATGTTAGTTTTAGATTCATATCAGAAATTGGACATTTGTCATTTTTGCCATGATTAATGTGTGCCTCCTATGAACTTGAGCCCTACATGAGTTTTGAAGTATGCCATGCCATATTTACAGGGGTGTATGCCATGTATTTTTGTGATCTCTATGGTGACTAGCACAAGCATGCAAAGTAGCCCTCTTAATGTTGCTGATTCCATTGTCCTGTTAATATTTTTTATGCAATGTAATCGTGTTGCTACAGAGTGATCCATGCCTCTTTTGGGCATGATCAGTTAGGATGTTTTGTAGATATTGCGGTGCTCTATCCATTCATGTCTTTTTTTGCATTTATGGAGCACCCTAGCTTGAGTCAATCGAGCTCTACTTTTGCTATAAAATGTTCCTAGCAGAATGTTTACATGATAAGCATTTTTGCCGAGCTTGTTGTAGTTGATCCATGCATGCTATGTTGTTGTTCTTGCCATGTTTAGCTTCTATGCCATGTCTACTTGCTGGGTGTATGCTTACTTTGTCATGCAATGCCTTGTGGTGAGTGCATCGAGCTCATAAACATGCCTACTTGATATCTGTTTTGCCATGTTCCAGTTTTTCACTAAGTCTAAATCTGTTAACGATATTTGCTATGTTCACATGGTTGTCATTGTATTTTCTGATCCCTTTTGGCTTATTGTCAGTAAGGGACTTTTGTTGTATACTTTGAGTAGCTTCATGCCGTGCTTTTCTTTGCGATGATATGTTCATGTAGCATGTAGATATCTTGCTCTAAACATTGCTTCCTGATGTTAAATTCCTGACATGTTTATTTCACCAAGTCTGTAACCTGATATCTTTTGCACTTTTGCCATGCTTGTTTGAAGTTACTATTGAGTGAATTAGCTGTAGCTCAGTGTTCATCTTTTGTCAAGCATCTTGAGTGGATCCCTGCCATGTCTTTTGTTGCTATGTTAGAGTGCAGTAGCTTGTTGTTCTTGATGCATTTAGGTGGCCCCATGCTGTTTACCGCAGATCGGTGCCATATTTGTTTTGCTTGTCATTTCCAAACCGTGCATCCGATTCCGGTGATCTTTATATCGATTTCGACCGAAATCAACTCCTCTTTCCAGTGGCACTCTTGGTTTTCCAATTCGAGGCCAGGTTCAATCATTCCTTTCCGAAACATGCATAGGCATCGCATATCACATCCCGCATATCATGACATTTCGCATCATGTTGCTTGTGCATTGCACGTGGTTGATTGTGTCTCCCTTTGCTTGTGTTCTTGCTTTGGGTAGAGCCGGAGACGAGTATGTGATTGAGGAACCCGTTGAGTACGCTTACGAGGATCAAGCTAACATCAACTCGGAGAACTTTGCAGGCAAGATGACCATACCCTCGAAATCACTTCTATCTTTGCTTGCTAGATACTCGCTCTTTTTATATGCCTATGCTACGATACCTACCACTTGCTTATCATGCCTCCCATATTTCCATGTCAAACCTCTAACCCACCTTGTCCTAGCAAACCGTTGTTTGGCTATGTTACCGCTTTGCTCAGCCCCTCTTATAGCGTTGCTAGTTGCAGGTGAAGATTGGAGTTTGTTCCTTGTTGGAACATGTTTATTGTCGGGATATCATTATTATATCTTGTCTATTTTAATGCACCTATATACTTGGTAAAGGGTGGAAGGCTCGGCCTTATGCCTGGTGTTTTGTTCCACTCTTGCCGCCCTAGTTTCCGTCATACCGGTGTTATGTTCCTTGATTTTGCGTTCCTTACACAGTTGGGTTATAATGGGAACCCCTTGACAGTTCGCCTTGAATAAAAATACTCCAGCAAGGCCCAACCTTGGTTTTACCATTTGCCACCTAGCCCTTTTTTCCCTTGGGTTTTGCGAACTCAAGGGTCATCTTTATTTTAACCCCCCCGGGCCAGTGCTTCTCTAAGTGTTGGTCCAACCTGAGCGATGTCCACGGCTACCAGGGGCAACTCTGGGCTGGCCTACCCGACGTCTGGCTCATCCGATGTGCCCTGAGAATGAGATATGTGCAGCTCCTATAGGGATTTGTCGGCACATTCGGGTGGCTTTGTTGGTTTAGTTTTACCATTGTCGAGATGTCTTGTAACCGGGATTTCGAGTCTGGTCGGGTTTTCTTGGGAGAAGGAATATCCTTCGTTGACCGTGAGAGCTTGTGATGGGCTAAGTTGGGACACCCCTGCAGGGATTTGAACTTTCGAAAGTCGTGCCTGCGGTTATGGGCAGATGGGAGTTTGTTAATGTCTGGTTGTAGATAACATGAAACTTAACTTAATTAAAATGAATCAACAGAGTGTGTGGCCATGATGGTCTATTTTCGGCGGAGTCCGGGAAGAGAACACGGTCTCGTGTTATGCTTGAACGTAGGTTGTGCTAGGATCACTTCTTGATCATAGTTTATCGACCGTGCCTTTGCTTTCTCTTCTCGCTCTCATTTGTTTATGTTAGCCACCATATATGCTAGTCGCTTGCTGCAGCTCCACATCATACCTTTTACCCTTCCTATAAGCTTAAATAGCCTTGATCGCGAGGGTGAGAGATTGCTGAGTGCCCGTGACTCACAGATTACTTCCAAAACCAGATGCAAGGACGGATGATACCTCTCCAGGTGATTCGACTGAGCTCAAGTGGGAGTTCGATGAGGACTCAGGACGATACTACGTTTCCTTTCCAGACGATCAGTAGTGGTGCCCAGTTGGGGCGATCGGGGACTTTGTCGCATTTGGCGTTGTTCTTTATTTTGGTTCTGTAGTCGGACCTTGATTGTATCTGGATGAATGTAATTTTATTTATGCTATTGTGTGACGTGGCGAGTGTAAGCCAACTATGTATCTTTTTTCCTTATTCATTACATGGGTTGTGTGAAGATTACCTCACTTGCGACATTGCTTACAATGCGGTTATGCCTCTAAGTCGTGCTTTCACACGTGGGAGATATAGCCGCATCGTGGGCGTTACAAGTTGGTATCAGAGCCTTCCCCGACCTTAGGAGCCCCCTGCTTGATCGAATCGTTGGCGTTGTTGAGTTTAGAAAAATGTTTTGAGTTATTTAGGATTATATATATCGGAGAGTAGGATTCTTTTTACTCCTTAGTCCCTTCGTCGCTCTGGTGAGGCATCCTGACGTAGAGTTCTGACTCTTCTCTTCTCAAATTTCACTAAATATTTTTTTAGGTTCACGCGGGTATCTTGGAATCGTTCCGATTGTGTTGTGACGAGAACATTGTTCTTGGTGCCTCCTGACATTTAGGGGTTGTGGCAGTGTCCCAGGGAGTTGAGCTCCGAGGTGTTGTCGTCGCAATTTTATCGTTGCAATTCTAGAAAACCCGAGTTTTGCCGACATCGAAAAATCTCTTTTATGCAGTTGTTGGTGAGATAACCTCGACGCCACCCAGTACTGGGGCGGGAGTTCAGGAGTATCGCCATAACTCGTATAACAGATGCTTTTCGAAGGTTGAGGTAAATGATTTCCGAAGGTTTCTTGGTTATGTGTTGAAGGATGGATACAGCTGGATGCTGGATTTGCTAGCTTTGGGTGAAATATTATGCTTCCCCTGTATCCCCAACACCTGACTGCATAGCCAGAAAGGTTCGGGAGTTTCATAGGTGGGAATTCATGTAGCTCTAGTATTTCTTCCACGGATATTTGGTTTGTGATTGGGTAATCCTCACCAAGTATTTGTTCATATCCGTACCTCGTTGTTTTATTCATCTACATCTATCTAAGTGGCTTCTCAATTTATGGAAGTGTGACCATTTCAATTGGAATTCATTCGTTCATTTTGTTCGGATGTTAAGACTATATGTTGCAATTTCGATCCTTTTGATTCAGCTTGAATATATGTCTGTCAAGATGCTAACGGATGTCACCCTCTTCAGGATGGCTCCTCCAACGCGTCAGAATCCTGAACCGCCACCACCACCTCCACCTCTGGAGGCATGGCAAGCTGTGATGGCCGCTACCTATGCCAACACGCAGCTGATCGTGCAAATTTTGCAAGAGCGCAACCAAGGGAATCAAGGCCATGGCAACAATCAGAATCAGTTTGCTACACTCAACCAGTTCCTCGCAAACCAGCCAAGGACCTTCAGTAACTGTGTCGAGGCAACAGACGCTGATGATTGGCTCGTGGATATCTGCAAGCATTTCGAGTGCAGCAACATCAGGCCTGAGGACTTTGTCAAGTTTGCCTCATTTCAACTCAAAGACCAAGCTGCAGAATGGTATCAGCAATACAAAGATTCTAGAGGAGGTCGTGTGATTACCTGGGATGAATTCTGTTAAGACTTCAAAGCTCACCACATTCCTCAGAGTGTTGTTCAGAGCAAGCGTGAGGAATTCCGCAACCTGAAGCAAGGCAGCTTGTTTGTTTACCAGTATAACATCATATTCCAGAAGCTCGCTCGTTTCGCTAAGCAAGACATCCCTGACGAGAACAGCATGATTTATCAGTTCAGAGGTGGCCTCAGAGAAGATCTCCAACTAGCTCTCGTGCTTTTTGAGCCGTAGAAGTACGATGAGTTTTACAACATGGCACTGAAACAAGAGAATGCTCAACTCAAGTGCGATGCTTCCAAGAAGCGAGTCAAGGATGCAACTCCTTCCTCAACTCAAGTGGTGACTAAGCATCAAAAGTATTGGTTGCCTCCTCCTCCGTTCCGTCAGCCTTATCAGCAGAAGAGCAAAGGTGGCAATGGATCTTCCCACCCACCAACCCAGGCTTTCAGAACAAGACTTCATCTCATGCTCCAAGATCAAGTGCTCCGTATCACCGTCCGCTCTCGGAAGTCACGTGCAACAAGTGTCAGCAGAAGGGTCACTATGCCAACAAATGCTTCAATCAGAGGCGTCTTCCTCCTCCTCCTATGAGGTCTGCTAGCACTGCAGTGGTCAAGCATAACCCCAAGTCTGCTAAGATCAACATGATGAACGCAGCTCAGGCAGAGGACTCGTCAGATGTGATTATGGGTAACCTTCCTGTTAACGATATTCCTGCTAAAGTTCTTTTTGACACTGGTGCATCTTTGTCATTCATATCGAAGCCTTTTGCATCCATGCACGATTTGCATACTGTTGATTAGCCTAAGCCAATAGCGGTTTCCTCTCCGGGTTTGTTCACGAACACCAAAATGATGGCTCCGGATGTTACTATCACGTTG
Organism: Triticum urartu; assembly: GCF_003073215.2. Classification (NCBI taxonomy): domain Eukaryota; kingdom Viridiplantae; phylum Streptophyta; class Magnoliopsida; order Poales; family Poaceae; genus Triticum; species Triticum urartu. Next base: position 372,930,872 of record NC_053027.1, on the reverse strand, counting down.
GGCGACTATAAGTTTCTGTCCTCTCCAGTGGTTCTTGGTAACTCGGATATTGATCTTATTCTCAGAATGGATTGGCTTTCTAAGCACAAGTCTCAGCTTGATTATGCTTGATTATGATCAGGTTGTCTTGGGAGAAGGAATATCCTTCGTTGACCGTGAGAGCTTGTGATGGGCTAAGTTGGGACACCCCTGCAGGGATTTGAACTTTTGAAAGTCGTGCCCGCGGTTATGGTCAGATGGGAGTTTGTTAATGTCTGGTTGTAGATAACATGAAACTTAACTTAATTAAAATGAATCAACGGAGTGTGTGGCCGTGATGGTCTCTTTTCGACGGAGCTCGGGAAGAGAACACGGTCTTGTGTTATGCTTGAACGTAGGTTGTGCTAGGATCACTTCTTGATCATAGTTGATCGACCGTGCCTTTGCTTTCTCTTCTCGCTCTCATTTGCGTATGTTATCCACCATATATGCTAGGCGCTTGCTGCAGCTCCACATCATACCTTTTACCCTTCCTATAAGCTTAAATAGTCTTGATCGCGAGGGTGTGAGATTGCTGAGTCCCCGTGACTCACAGATTACTTCCAAAACCAGATGCAGGGACCATGATACCGCTCCAGGTGATTCGTCTGAGCTCAAGTGGGAGTTCGATGAGGACTCAGGACGATACTACGTTTCCTTTCAGGACGATCACTAGTGGTGCCCAGTTGGGGCGATCGGGGACTTTGTCGCATTTGGGGTTGTTCTTTATTTTGGTTTCGTAGTCGGACCTTGATTGTATTTGGATGAATGTAATGATATTTATGCTATTGTGTGACGTGGCGAGTGTAAGCCAACTATGTGGCTAGTGGTGCCCAGTTGGGGTCGATCGGGCCCCGTGTCGCATTTGGGGTTCATCTTTTATTTTGGTTCCGTAGTCGGACCTTGATTGTATTTGGATGTTGTAATGCTTCATTCATGTTTTTTTGTGTGAAGTGGCGATTGTAAGCCAACTATGTATCTTTCCCCTTTACTTATTTACATGGGTTGTGTGAAGATTACCTCACTTGCGACATTGCTTACAATGCGGTTATGCCTCTAAGTCGTGCTTCGACACGTGGGAGATATAGCCGCATCGTGGGCGTTACACTTGCTGGAAGATTTTTATTCAAAGCGAGCTGTTGGGGGGCATAAACCCCAACTGTGTTATGAACACAAAATCAAGGAACATAACACCGGTATGAAAGAACTAGGGCGGCAAGAGAGGAACAAGTCACCAGGAAAAATGCAGAGCCTTCCACCATTTACCAAGTATATAGATGCATTAATTAAAATAAGATATATTGTGATATCCCATGATATCCATGATATCCAAGTCCCAACATGGAACAACCTGCAACTACACCTGCAACTAGCAATGCTATATGAGGGGCTGAGCAAAGCGGTAACATAGCCACACAAAGGTTCGCTGGGATGGAGGAAAGGTTAGAGGCTAACATGGCAAATCGGGAGGCTTGATAAACAAGTGGTAGGTAGTGCGACATAGCGATAGCATCGAGACAACTAGCAAACCAAATATAGTAGTGAGTTCCAAGGTGACGGTCATCTTGCCTAAAATCCCGATAGGAAGAAGATCGAGTCCATGAAGAAGACGAATGGCATAGTCGAACGAATCCTCTCACTCGCAATATAACTGGAACCATCGAGAAGGAGCACAACCAGAAAGAAGCAAACAACATGGTAAACACACAATGCATAAACATGACATGATGCTCAACCAAGTATGATGCATGACAAGGCTACATGATGCTACTCATGGCAAGAGATGATGCATACAAGAACCCCACATCAAAGCTAGTTTTAACGAGGCCGGAATCAACATATAACAATTCCGAAAACTCCCCATATGCAAATTTCGAAATTGACCCAGATCTGAAATACACATTATGTTTAAGTCGTTAAACAGCAAGTTAAAGTGCACCATGATAATCTACATGACTTTCTAGTCAAGTTGCATAGAAGGTTCATTTAATTCGGAGCTATGGCTTAGAAGATATGAGCAAAACAAGTTAAACATGGCATTGATGCAAATGCAAGCAAAACACAATCACAAACACCCCAAAACAAGGATGCAACACGTCATGATGAAACTACATGCAAAACCAAGCAAGTTTCATATAGAGCATGCTCAAAACGGAGCAACGGTTCAATACATACACTCAAAACAAGATATAACAACAATCTGCCTAAACAGCAAGTAGGCACTTTGCAATCGTCAAAACAGCAAACTACATTAACTCCATGGGCACAAACTTGATGTGCACTTAAAGTACATGTTACATACTTCTAACAGCTTTAAGGTTCAGGCATATAGGCATCAGGATTAAACCAATATGATCAATGCAAAATGCAAAGTTCTGTTACAGATTAGGACTTGGTAGAAAAATAGGCATATACGTGAGCAGAGTTAATATGATGGCATGTTGGAGGCATGAAATAAGTATGCTACGGTGAATGAACATGGCATCAAAAGGTATAGCATGCTAGTACCTATCATGGAGCTTAAATAATGCAACATGGCATATACATAGGAGCAACAAGTTCATGGCATTCATCAAGACAAGATGCAAACATGAAATAGCAGACAAGTAGGAATATTTGTGAGCGTGGTTAACTCACCACAGAGCATATCATGGCATGCAAAAACAACTAACAGTAAGATGGCATGTTTGTGCAACTACTCAGGTCAAGAATATGGTCATAGGATGATAAAAAACTAACTATGCATCATGCAAAAATGAACTTGTTAACAGGCTGACAGATATATTTCTAAGCAACTTGAGAGCATGAAAAGAACAAGCTATAGTAGGCTATAATAGCAAACAAGGGCATGGATGTATAGAGAATAACATGGTCTTCAGATCATGCTTACTGGACATCTCCAAAAAATGCATATATTTGATGGTAGCATCAAGTAAACATGGCATCATAATATAACAGTTCAGACTTAGCAGAACAGTAACAACAAGTACCCTACTTTGCAAGCTCACGGGACTCACATCAGGACATATCATGGCATGAAATAAATACAACCAGAATGGGGACATAAAAATTCACGAAACGATTGGTGACAAGATGCTCATATGACATATGCATTAAGTCACACGAAAATAACAAAAGGCCAAGTTATAACAATTTCAGCATTTAACATCAGCAAGCACTTTTGCAACAAAGATTAACATGTCAATATGCTTCCTAACATGAATTCAAAGCACACCATCATGAAGAGCACGAAATGTAGAGCAAGTTTCATATATAAATGATCTCCATAGGATAAATATGTACAAAGATATAAGCTCCACAAAATGCATATATGATCTCCATAGGTGGGTGCTCACATAGGGCCCGTGGGCCCGCTCGGGGCTGGTCTCGAGAACTGGGGCAGTTCAGGCGTGACTTACAGCAGTTCACGGGGGACGGCGGACCAGGCTGGTTTGCAAGTGAATTGGCTGGTTTGCCGGTCTTGCCGGTCCAGGCGAGGTGGGAGGCGGGGCCCACCTGGCAGGCATGTGGGTGTCGAGCGCTTGCTCTGCTGGCTCCCAAGCAGAGTCATGGCGGCGGCAGCGGTTTGGCAAGGTGGGCACGCTGGGGCAAGGAAGCCGGGGACGGCGCAGGAGGCCGGATCTCCTCAAGCTCGAGGCAGATGGGGCCGGTGGTGGAGCTTCGGGCGGCTGCGGCGCCATTGGCGACGCGACCTGCGGCTCAGAGAGAGCTGAGAACAGGAGGGAGAGAGACGAGGCCGACCTGCTAGATGTCGTCGCCGGCTGCGACGCACCGGTGAGCCGGCGGAGGAGGCCGGGTAGCAAGGCGGCGACGCACGGTCGAGAGGAGGCGCACGGGAGAGCTCGGGCAGGGAGCGGGCTCCCGTACGGGCGGCGGCGCACACACAAGATCGCTCGGGCCCCAGATGGGCTTGGGCGGGCCGCATTAGGGCTTGGCAGGCCGCGGCGGGAGGAGAGAGGTTGGGGCGACATGGCGGTGTCCGGTTGGTGGAGGGCGGCAGCTGTGGCGGCGTTGAATGGACAGGGGCACGCCATGTGGCGGCGGGGGGACTTGCCAGTGCTAAAAACGAGGCTAGCGGTGATTGAAGGTAGGAGGAGGGGTAGGGGCCAGGTTTAGTCCAGATTTTTAACGGGGAGGTGTCTATTTATAGCAGCGGGTTATGATTAGGGTTTGGAGGGGTTTTCGGACCGTACGATCACGATCGTGTGGCCTCGGACAGAGGGGGGACTAGGAGGGTTAGTGGGCTGGTTTAGTGGGCTGTGTAGGAGGGGGTTGGGCTGAGAGGAGAGAAGAGAAGAGAAATGCAACCCGCTAATAGTTTCCGGATACCGAAAATGTCTGACATTTGACCGGCTATATGGTGTCGCTATAGTCATCCGTTGGGGCATCAAACGGACTCCGAAAGTGATGAAATTTTCCAGGTGGTCTGCCAACAACATAACAACACCACATGCCAACTTTCATCCCATTCCGAGAACATTTTTATCCCACTTATAAAATAATATTTCGGAGGTGCCATGAGCGCGTGCGAGTGTGGTTGGACTCACAACGGACAACGAAGAGAACTGGGAGACTCCGACGGATGCAAGTTTTGAAAAACGTGCAGATGAACTGCACATGATGAAATGGCAAGGTGCAACACGCAAGCGAATGACATGGCAATGACGGAGAATAAACTGAAAGACATCTGGAGCATCTGTCTCAGGGCGTTACAAGTCTCCTCCACTAACAGAAGATCTCATCCTGAGATCTTAGGAACGAAGCGGAAGAGCAAGAGGATAAGGTGAAATAAGAACGCAAGAGAGAAGATGAACAAAGTCTCAAGCACTCGGGTAGAAGAGAGGAATGACAATTATGTCGAGAATCAAAAGTTGAAGGAACAAGGTAGACTCTAAAACTACTCCGGACAGAAGAAGATAGAAAAGTAATAAGAACAAAAGAGTTGGGATAGCATCCTGGTATAAGAGAAAAGGTGAGGTAGACAAGATCAAGGATTTGAAAAGAGGACACCACACTCTCGTAAACAAAAGGATTAAAGAAATGAATTTTGAAAAGAACAAGTTGAAGCCCTGCGATGATTTAGATGGAGCTTCGCGACAAGGGAACCGAGAAAAACATGGAACTCCGGATAAGAAAAAATATGAATAACTTAAAACCGATAGACCATTCATCATGGACAATCTCCGAAGGAAGGAATTACTTGACCACAATGAAATAAGAATAATAATCACGTTATGCTTATACTCATTAAATTTAATTGATGACAAACGGAATGGGCATGCAACTTATTCCTCTTGAAAAGGATTGAGGAGATATATAGCACAAACATGGGAAGGTCTTCAACGAACCACCTTAAGAAATAAAAACGAACGAAGAAAAGAGAATGAGTCGCCAGAAAGAATTAGAAAATGAACGAAGATACTAGAGTGAATTTAGATGCTATAGAACGAAGAGGTCACCAGCTGACTAAAGAATACTGTAACGGTGCACCAGTAAGAATATGGCGACGAACGAAGAGGCAAGAATTGATAAAAATTTCAAAAATGTAGTTGAAAGATGAGAATGAAGAAATATTTGAAATGATGGCATTCGTATGATCGAGGAAGGAACGCAACCGCTAAAATGTGTCGGATGGGTTTGAAAGGAATTCTCATAATCGAAAGCTATGATGAGGATGGCATGAAGTTAGAACCACGAACCTTCAAGAGAATGGAGCAAGATTTAAGAGAAATTGTTCTTCGGTCTTCAAAGCTGAGAATGACAACGAGAAATACCGTGAGGAATTAGAGAGATGCTCCGGAACAATGAGTACTAGAAATGTTGATATGAAGTTGAAAAGAATTTGAAAGCGATCTTGGAGACGACAATTGACTGATGAAAATTCATTCTTATGTCAAACTTGAAAAGAATTGGGAGTAACTCTGGAAAATTAGAAGAGCCAGGTAAGATCCCGGGGATAAACCTATGGGTTATGTGCCCACTGAAAAGAAGCACCGTTGAGAATAATTGAAGAAGATAGATGATGCACCGGAACAATTGAAGAGTTGAGTGAGGTGACAACCTCGAATTAACTAGAACGCAAAATACGAATCCTCTGAGATGTCTCCAGCACTTTGGAATGATTAAATGGTGAGAGGCAGTTAAGGAATGGAATTTTATCGATTCGAAAAGCTAGAATTGAATCCACCAAAAAGGAAGACGAGATGAACAATGATGAACTAGATGAGAATTCACCGGTTGAAACAATAGAGGACGGAATGAAGAGGCTTCACACGAATAAAAAGGATGTGCGATTAAAGGCTTCAGACTCCGGGAAGAAGAGGGGGGGGGGGGGGGGGAAAAGGAAAAAACATCTTGATGTTGAAACAAACTCCGAAAGAAAACTGAGAATCGATGTTACAAAAGTTTAAGAGGATGGAATAACTCGAAGAGAAGTGCACCAGTTGAACAAAGGATGGCCAACAAACGAAAACACTTGCGTGATCCTAAAGAAAATTTGAAGGGGAAGAGGACTAGAATCAAAAAAACCTACGTCAGAATTCCTCACCAGCGCGACGAAGGGACTGGGGAGTAAAAAGAATTCCCACTCTCTGATATAACTAGACACCAAAAATAGTTTTCTTCTAGACTCGGCAACGGCCATGCTACGATCAATCAAGGGGGGTCCTATGGTCGGTCGAGGCTCTGATACCAACTTGTCACGCCCAAGATACTTTCCTATCCGAGAGGAACTCGAAGGTCCCACCAAGGATAGAGCCGCATATTGAAGACACTTTTGCAAGGTGGATATCATTACATCGTACCATTACATAATAACTGGGGATACATGCAAAGGCATACAAATGCCATAAGAATACATCAATACATAGCAAACATCACACAGAAGATTAGCATCCGACTACGGATGAAGACAAACGAAAAACAAGAATGACATCCACCCTGCTAGCCCAGGCTGCAGACCAGGAACCTATCCCTTGACCGAAAAAGAAGCAGAAGAAAAACTCCAAAACAATCAAACATCGCTCCCATGTCAGATCATCGCATTATGATGCAGAGAATCCTACGGACATCACCATGGCAAGAGTTTGTTCGGCAAGTGACACGTGTCTGTCGGTGCAACAGACCCCGGGTATGTTGCCCAACTGTGCACAGGCACAAGATCAAGATTGGAGCACGAGCTTAAGTCAGAGTTTGACGAACCAACATGCAGCTTGGAGAGATCAAGATCGAGCCAAAGGGACAGGATATCGGCAAGAGAAGGGCTTCCCTCACCGGGCAGGCGAGCCCGACAAGAACGACCCCGCTAATCACGCAAGAACGACCCACGTCATCAATCAGTGTGGTGTCAAGCCGCAAGGTGATTAAGTGGCAGCATTCGCCACATGGCAGCCAACTCCTACAAAAGAAACCCATAGGTGACACCGGTCCAGCGGTGTGTCAAGAGAACAGGTGCGAAGCTGGCAAGATAAGCCCGGCAGGCCTGGGCGGGCAGCTAGTGATTTGAAACTGAGCAATGCATTTAATGCACCCTGCGAGCCCATAGAGTTATGTATGATAGCACTGTTTGCTATCATATTAGTGGGTAATTACTGTTTTGCCACCGTGGTGACCCCTTAATCTATAAAAGGAGGCCCATGGGAATCATAGGAGGGGGTTAGAGGTTTGGAAACTTTACAAAACCCAAGCCATCATAGGCTTGTGGTCACCGTAGCCCTGAGGCGGGCCTTGCTGGGCCAGTGTACCACACTCCACCATGTTCATTTCCACCATCAATCCACCAAAGCAAGAGTAGGGGTTTATGCCTCACGGCGGACCGAACCTGGGTAAACTGCTTGTGTGCTCTTCGCTGTGCTGCAGCGCGCTCGCTGCTCTTTGTGCAACATGACGTCCCCCGTCGAACTAGCAAGGGGCCGCCCAGTCCCATAGATGGCTACGGACATCCCGCGATTTGGCGCGCCAGGTAGGGGGCTCGCTTGTGTGAACCTGAAAGCGTGCATAGCACGCCATCTTCATTGCTGTCTTTGTCTCTGACGACGCCATCGACCACGGCGCCCAAGAAGAAGAACTCCGGCCTTTCGGCCCAGCCATCTACCTCCAAGGCTCGAACGCCCGCGGCCCCAGACGCCGCTGTCGGATTTCGGGTTCTGGCAAAACCCTTGAGGTTGGAACACTGGGGCGCACACGAAGATCTCTCCCCCTCTCTAGCTCGCGCACATCATGATCTCACGGCCTAGCTCGACGAACCCAAGGAACACAAGACGCGAGAGTTTATACTTGTTCGGGCCACCGATGTGGTGTAAAACCCTACTCGAGTGTGGTGTGGTGGATTGCCTCTCGGGCTGAGGATGAACAGTTACAAGGGAAGAACAGCCCCCTGAGGAGAGGTGCTCTTGTGCTTGGTGACTGTGGTGGTCTTTGGTGGAATGGATTTGGTCCAAGGTCTGATGAGATGTCCCCCACTCTGGTGGTGCCTAGTCCTATATATATAGAGGCCCGGGTCCTCTTCCAAAATATAGGCGGGAAGGGATTCCACAATTTCCAAGTTGAAGGGGGCAGCTAGTACAAGTTATCCTGACAAAAGTAGTCTTCGCTTGCCAAAAGCTCTGGTGGTGACGCCGTCTTGGGCTCAACGGTGACCTCCGTCCTGCTGTCCTGCTGGTCTTGGTCTTGTTGCACCGATATGGAAACCTTTGCATGATGCCTAGGGACTCCTCGCCTGCGCTTGCCTCTTTAGCACCAAAGAGGAAACGAGGACAGTGCACGCACTGGCGCCCGCCTGGCTCCAGTCATCATGGCTTTCGTCACACAAACCTCGCGGGCCCCAACAGCCTGTGGCCACGGTTGATGCTTGGCGACTGATTGGACGTGGGCGTCTCCGCTTCCCCATGCTTCCTCGGCAACTGCCCGACCTGACGAGTCCTCGCCTTGCTTATCCCGCTCCTTCTTCTTCCTCGCATCATCTCTTCTCGCACCGACCATGGTGCCGATATGGAGGTTCTTGGCTGCAGAGAAGGGGAAGGCTCGCCAGGAGGGGCCTGGCTCACCGCCACCCAAGAGGGGGCACGGCCGTCCCCGCAAGCATACCATGACCCCCGTCGCAGACGCTCGTGGTCGTGGTGGTGCCTCTTCACATGGTGGTGGTCGCCGTCGATGAAGGGAGGCGCACCATGGTCGCGCGGCCGCCCAGGCCGCACTTCCACTCTGCGAAAATGCTGCCGGAGTTCATCATGTGGTCGGAGAACCCAGTCGGCACTTGGCTTCAGCTCCCGCGCTTCTTTGCCGGTGAGCTGCCAGCCGCTGGTCCAGGCGGTCTCTGGCGGCAGGCGGACGGCTACTACAGCAAGGCTTCATCCGTCGTGGTTGAGGTCTCCACCGCAGGCAACGTAGCCCTGACCCGCGGCTGGCAGACGTTTGCCCGCACGCGTGGCCTGGGCCGGCGGTGCTCCCTCCACTTCAAGTACGATGGCGACGCGACCCTCTACGTGAGGGTGTTCGGGTAAGATGGCCGCTGCGTCGGGTGTTGCCCTGAGGACAATGACGGCGGTGAGGTGCTCGGCCTTGGCGACGGTCACGATGAAAGTGAAGGCGGGCTCGCCCCGCTAGCCATGTCTCGTCCAGCTACGGCGACAGCTCCAGCGACGACGGCTACGACCAGCCGCCACGCCGTCGCGCCCGCTTCGAAGGTGGTAGCGGGTCGTGTCGTCGTCGTGCTTCAGTGAAGTGCGAGGAGGGGTCTGGCTGAGCTCGGGAGAGCACCACGGGCCCGTCCTCGTGACCTGTCGTGGGAGCTGATAACCCTCAAGTATAGGGGATCGCAATAGTTTTCGATAAGTAAGAGTGTCGAACCCAACGAGGAGCTCAAGGTAGAAAAAATATTCCCTCAAGTTCTATCGACCACCGATACAACTCTACGCACGCTTGACGTTCGCTTTACCTAGAACAAGTATGAAACTAGAAGTACTTTGTAGGTGTTTTCGGAAAGGCTTGCAAGAAAGTAAAGAGCACGAAAATAAAACTAGGGGCTGTTTAGATAAAGAAACAATAAACTAAATATAGCGAGTGTGGAAAAGTGGTGGTAGGAGTTGCGAAATTGCCCCTTAAGCAATCGACTACTTTACTAGACCGATAGCAAGTATCATGTGGGAGAGGCCACTGCTAGCATGTCATCCCTGACTTGGAATTCTATGCACTTATGATTGGAACTATTAGCAAGCATCCGCAACTACTAATGTCCATTAAGGTAAAACCCAACCATAGCATTAAGATATATTGGTCCCCCTTCAATCCCATATGCATCAATTTCTATGCTAGGTTGAAGCTTCTATCACTCTTGCCCTCCAATACATAGTCCTATCAACATACAACTAACCCTATGGTGTGATCCACGCGCACGCTCATATGATGGGCACCAAAGGACAGCAACATAACCACAAGCAAATTAAATCAATCATAGCAATTCATCAACCACCGATAGGACAACGAATATCTACTCAGACATCATAGGATGGCAACACATCATTGGATAATAATACGAAGCATAAAGCGCCATGTTCAAGTAGAGGGTACATCGGGTTGCGGGAGAGTGGACCGCTGTAGATAGAGGGGGGAAGGGGATGGAGATGTTGGTGAAGATGGCAGAGGTGTTGGTGAAGATCGCGGTGATGATGATGATGGCCACGGTGGTGTTCCGGCGCCACCGGAGGAGAGGGGGAGAGGGGCCCCCTTCTTCCTCTTCTTCCTTGACCTCCTCCCTAGATGGGAGAAGGGTTTCCCCTCTGGTCCTTGTCCTCCATGGCATGGGAGGGGAGAGAGCCCCTCCGAGATTGGATCTATCTCTCTGTTTCTCTCTAGTTCTGCATTCTGTTCTGGCTCTGTTTCACCATTTCGTATATATGGAGATCCGTAACTCCGATTGGCCTGAAACCTTCGCCGTGATTTTTTTCTGAATATTAGCTTTCTTGCGGCAAAAGAAGAGCGTCAACTGCCTTACGGTGGGCTCACGAGGGTAGGGGGCGCGCCCTAGGGGGGGGCGCCCCCCTGCCTCGTGACCACCTTGGGCACTGGTTCGCGTTGATTTTCCTTCCGAATTTTCCATATTTTCCAAAAATAAGCTCCGTCCGTTTTTATCCCGTTTGGACTCCGTTTGATATGGATATTCTGTGAAACCAAAAACATGCAACAGACAGGAACTGGCACTGGGCACTGGATGAATATGTTAGTCCCAAAAATAATATAAAAAGTTGCCAAAAAGTATATGAAAGTTGAATAATATTGGCACGGAACAATCAAAAATTATAGATACGACGGAGACGTATCAGCATCCCCAAGCTTAATTCCTGCTCGTCCTCGAGTAGGTAAATGATAAAAAAGATAATTTTTGATGTGGAATGCTACCTAGCATAATCTTGATCATATGTCTAATCATGGCATGAATATTAAGACACGAGTGATTCAAAGCAATAGTCTATCCTTTGACATTAAGACAATAATACTTCAAGCCTACTAATAAAGCAATCATGTCTTTTCAAAATAACATGGCCAAAGAAAGTTATCCCTACAAAATCATATAGTCTGGCTATGCTCCATCTTCACCACACAAAATATTCACATCATGCACAACCCCGATGACAAGCCAAGCAATTGTTTCATACTTTTGATGTTCTCAAACCTTTTCAACTTTCACGCAATACATGAGCGTGAGCCATGGACATAGCACTATAGGTGGAATAGAATATGATGGTGGAGAAGACAAAAAGGAGAAGGTAGTCTCACATCAACTAGGCGTATCAACGGGCTATGGAGATGCCCATTAATAGATATCAATGTGAGGAGTAGGGATTGCCATGCAACGGATGCACTAGAGCTATAAGTATATGAAAGCTCAGACTGAAACTAAGTGGGTGTGCATCCAACTTGCTTGCTCATGAAGACCTAGGGCATTTGAGGAAGCCCATCATTGGAATATACAAGACAAGTTCTATAATTAAAATTCCCACTACTACATGAAAGTGATAACTCAAGAGACTCTCTATATGAAGAACATGGTGCTACTTTGAAGCACAAGTGTGGAAAAGGATAGTAGCACTGCCCCTTCTCTCTTTTTCTCTCATTTTTTGTTATTTTTTTGGTGGGCTTCTTTGGCCTATTTTTTTATTTGGGCTTCTTTGGCCTCTTTTATTTTTTTGTAAAGTCCGGAGTCTCATCCCGACTTATGGGGGAATCATAGTCTCCATCATCATTTCCTCACTGGGGCAATGCTCTAATAATGATGATCATCACACTTTTATTTACTTACAACTCGATATTACAACTCGATATCTAGAACAAAGATATGACTCTATATGAATGCCTCCGGCGGTGTACCGGGATGTGCAATGATCTAGCGTAGCAATGACATCAAAAAACGGACAAGCCATGAAAACATCATGCTAGCTATCTTACGATCATGCAAAGCAATATGACAATGAATGCTCAAGTCATGTATATGATGATGGTGGAAGTTGCATGGCAATATATCTCGGAATGGTTATGGAAATGCCATGATAGGTAGGTATGGTGGCTGTTTTGAGGAAGATATATGGTGGGTTTATGGTACCGGCGAAAGTTGTGGGGTACTAGAGAGGCTAGCAATGGTGGAAGGGTGAGAGTGCGTATAATCCATGGACTCAACATTAGTCATAAAGAACTCACATACTTATTGCAAAAGTCTATTAGCTATCGAAACAAAGTACTACGCGCATGCTCCTAGGGGGATAGATTGGTAGGAAAAGGCCATCGCTCGTCCCCGACCGCCACTCATAAGGAAGGCAATCAATAAATAAATCATGCTCCGACTTCATCACATAACGGTTCACCATACGTGCATTCTACGGGAATCACAAACTTCAACACAAGTATTTCTACAATCCACAACTACCCACTAGCATGAATCTAATATCACCACCTTTATATCGCAAAACTATTGCAAGGAATCGAACATATCATATTCAGCGATCTACAAGTTTATGTAGGATTTTATGACTAACCATGTGAATGACCAGTTCCTCTCATCTCTCTAAATAGATATAAGTGAAGAAAGAGAGTTTATATCTTTCTACAAAAGATATACCCATGCTCTAACAAGTATAAGTGAAGCAAAAGAGCATTCTACAAATGGCGGTTGTCTAAGTGAAGAGAAACAGGCAATCCAAACTTCAAATGATATAAGTGAAGCACATGAAGCATTCTATAAAGCCATACTCAAAAGATATAAGTGAAGTGCAATGAGCATTCTATAAATCAACCAAGGAGTATCTCATACCAGCATGGTGCATAAAAAGAAAAAGAAAAACTAAATGCAAAAGACGCTCCAAGATTGCACATATCGCATGAACGAAACGAATCTGAAAACATACCGATACTTGTTGAAGAAAGAGGGGATGCCTTCTCAGCATCCCCAAGCTTAGACGCTTGATTCTCCTTGAATATTTACTTGGGGTGCCTCGGGCATCCCCAAGCTTGAGCTCTTGCCTCTCTTCCTTCTTCTCACATCGAAACCTTCTCAATCATCGAACACTTCATCCACACAAAACTTCAATAGAAAACTCGGTAAGATCCGTTAGTATAATAAAGCAAATCACTACTCTAAGTACTATTGCAAACCAATTCATAATTTTTTGCATTGTTTTTACTTTAATATAACTTTTCCATGGCTTAATCCATTAATATAAATTGATAGTTTCATCAAAACAAGCAAACTATGCATCAAAAACAGAATCTGTCTAAAACAGAACAGTCTGTAATAATCTGAACATTCACCATACTTCCGATACTTGAAAAATTCTACCAAAATTAGGAAAAATAAACAATTTGTATAGGATGAAATTTCAAAAAGAATCAGAACCATTTGACGTTCCAGATAAAAATGTAAAATCGCGCACTACAGCCAAAGTTTCTGTCCTGCACCGTACAAACCATGAAGCAAATGTAAACATCCTAAAGGCAAACCTTGGCACATTATTTTTATAATACAATGGAATTGTACAAGGGGATAATTATTTTTTTTGAAAAGTTTCTGTAATTAAGATTCACAAAGTTCCCATGGGCATGAACAAAGTTCAAGGACGTCCCCCATTTTCACAATGCTCGTCTCTATCACTTTCACTTTCCTTTTTGTAAAAGTTTTGGGTTCCCCTCTTTATTTTTGTTGTTTTTAAACTATATAAAAGCACTCAACAGAAATAAATGACTCTCTAAAACTTCTGGGTTGTCTCCCTGGCAGCGCTTTCTTTAAATCCATTAAGCTAGGCACGTAGTGCTCAAGTAGTGAATCCACCCGGATCCCAAGGTATATCAAAGCAAATTTGAATCAACAATGATTTGTAATTTAGTAGTGAGCACAAAGCAACATATATCAAGCAACAACGAAGTCTAACTCTCTTCCTATGCATCGGCATGTCATAAAAGAACAATTCATGCACACCTAGTAAAGGCCAATGCATAGTATAAACAGTTTCTTGCAATTTTATCGTATTGGAAACATAGAGAGGTGGAGATATAGTTCCTCTCTCATAATAATTGCAAGTAGGAGCAGCAAGCACATGCATATTATATCTATCAAAATCATCATGTGCAATGGTAAAAGACAACCCATCAATATAATCCTTAATAAGTGCAAACTTCTCCGATATAGTATAATCGGGAGAATTCAAAAAGGTAATAGGACTATCATGCATGGGTGCAATAGCAACAATTTCATGTTTAACATAAGGAACTATATCAAGTTCATCTCCATAAGCATAATTCATATTGGCATCTTGGCCATAAGCATAGCAAGCATCATCAAAAAGGGATATTTCAAGAGAATCAATGGGATCATAACAGTCATCATAGCAATCATCCTTCGGTAAGCACAAAGGGGAATTAAACAATGTATGAGTTGAAGAGTTACTCTCATTAGAAGGTGGGCACGGGTGATCAATCCGCTCTTCCTCCTTTTGTTCTTCGCTCTCCTCCTCATCTTTTTCATCCAATGAGCTCACAGTTTCATCAATTTCTTCTTCCATAGACTCCTGCAAAATATTAGTCTCTTCTTGGACAGCGGAGTAGTCCTCTATATATAGTTTAACATAAGCATTAGAATCATAATTCTCATAACAATATTCAAGTATGGCAAAATTTTCAGATTTGTGAAGAGTAGCATCATACTTTTCAATCAAAGAAGCAATTTCAGAAGCACCCTTAAAAGCAACAAATTCTTCAATTTGTTGAACATCATAGTAATTATAAACACCCTTAGCATACGAAGATACGATTCCATTATTACTAAACTCACATTGATAGGGAAGGTGTTTATTAGGGTTTTCAGAACAACAAGTAAAATCATATATTTCACATAAATTCCAAGCATAACATTGCAAACGTTGAATTTGACTCCATAACAGTTTCCCTTTTTCAGATATACGGTGCCGCACATAACAAGCATGCTCATCTAAAGATTTGCCCTCAACTAAGCTAGTTGGGATTTCGGCACGAGCACAAAGGGATCGAAGATGATCCAAGTAAAAAGCTTCAGTGTGATAGATTTGAGTGGTTCTTCAACCATTGGTTCAGTAGGTACAACTAATTTTTTTGGTATTTTGCGTTTCCTACCCATAACTAAAGGTAGAAAACAACTAAGAACAGCAAATAAAAATTACTTAGTGATAAAGCAAACAAGCACACACTAGAATATTCACCCCACGCTATTGCTCCCCGGCAACAGCGCCAGAAAAAGGTCTTGATAACCCACAAGTATAGGGCATCACAACAGTTTTCGATAAGTAAGAGTGTCGAACCCAATGAGGAGCTAAAGGTAGAAAAAATATTCCCTCAAGTTCTATCGACCATCGATACAACTCTACGCACGCTTGACGTTCACTTTACCTAGAACAAGTATGAAACTAGAAGTACTTTGTAGGTGTTTTCGGAAAGGCTTGCAAGAAAGTAAAGAGCACAAAAATAAAACTAGGGGCTGTTTAGATAAAGAAACAATGAAGTAAATATAGCGAGTGTGGAAAAGTGGTGGTAGGAGTTGCGAAATTGCCCCTTAAGCAATTGACTACTTTACTAGACCGATAGCAAGTATCATATGGGAGAGGCCACTGCTAGCATGTCATCCCTGACTTGGAATTCTATGCACTTATGATTAGAACTATTAGAAAGAATTCGCAACTACTAATGTTCATTAAGGTAAAACCCAACCATAGCATTAAGATATATTGGTCCCCCTTCAATCCCGTATGCATCAATTTCTATGCTAGGTTGAAGCTTCTGTCACTCTTGCCCTCCAATACATAGTCCTATCAACATACAACTAACCCTATGGTGTGATCCACGCGCGCGCTCATATGATGGGCACCAAAAGACAGCAACATAACCACAAGCAAATTAAATCAATCATAGCAATTCATCAACCACCGATAGGACAACGAAAATCTACTCAGACATCATAGGATGGCAACACATCATTGCATAATAATATGAAGCATAAAGCACCATGTTCAAGTAGAGGGTACAACGGGTTGCGGGAGAGTGGACCGCTGTAGATAGAGGGGGGAAGGTGATGGAGATGTTGGTGAAGATGGCAGAGGTGTTGGTGAAGATCGCGGTGATGATGATGATGGCCACGGCGGCGTTCCGGCGCCACCGGAGGAGAGGGGGGAGGGCCCCCTTCTTCCTCTTCTTCCTTGACCTCCTCCCTAGATGGGAGAAGGGTTTTCCCTCTGGTCCTTGGCCTCCATGGCATCGGAGGGGCGAGAGCCCCTCCGAGATTGGATCTATCTCTCTGTTTCTCTCTGGTTCTTCGTTCTGTTCTGGCTCTGTTTCACCGTTTCATATATATATATATATATATGTATATATATATGGAGATCCGTAACTCCGATTGGCCTGAAACCTTCGCCGTGATTTTTTTCTGAATATTAGCTTTCTTGCGGCAAAGGAAGAGTGCCAACCACCGTACGGTGGGCTCACGAGGGTAGGGGGCGCGCCCTAAGGGGGGGCGTGCCCCCCTGCCTCGTGACCACCTCGGGCACTAGTTCGCGTTGATTTTCCTTCCGAATTTTCCATATTTTCCAAAAATAAGCTCCGTCCGTTTTTATCCCATTTGGACTCTGTTTGATATGGATATTCCGCGAAACCAAAAACATGCAATAGACAGGAACTGGCACTGGGCACTGGATCAATATGTTAGTCCCAAAAATAATACAAAAATTTGCCAAAAGTATATGAAAGTTGAATAATATTAGCATGGAACAATCAAAAATTATGGATACGACGGAGACGTATCAGGAGCATGTTCCACTTTTGTTTTGTTCTTCCTTTCCTTCCTGCATTAAGAGAGAGACAAGTATGGGGCCCTGCTGGGGCATGCAACAACTATGATTTCTAAGTGGTTGTGCTATATTTATCATTCTTGTGTTGTGTTGCAGCATCAACATTTTATGTATGCGCGTAGGAATAACTTAGCTTGATATGCCTGAAGTAGTTTCCGCCTCGTGAGGTGCGCATTCCCCGGTGCCTGATGAGGCCTCCTGTGCTCGGAAGGCGTCTGGGAACTGCAAAAATTCGTTAGGGAATTCTTATTCTTTTGAATCCTGGTCGCAGGCGCTGCCGGCCATGACCCAGTGTTTCGCATCGCGGTACCCGAGGGGCACCTATTGAGAGGGGTGCGCCGGCTTGCGAACTTGAGCGAGGGTGCCTTGCGAAAAACAAGAAAATGAAAGCGCTCTCGAGGGCACAAAATGAAAGCGCTCACGAGGGCACCTGTCCAGCCCCCTCGCGAGGCATGCAAGGGAGAGTATATGTCAAAAAATGAGGAACCGAGAGCGGAAAAGGAGGCAAAATGCAATGGAACCAGGCCAGCAAGGAACACCAGAAAGCGAATTCTTACTAAAAAAGGGGCAAGCCAACTACGGAAAGCAAATGAAAAGCCGCATCCGGCACCTAGTCTAGTCTTCTTGTCTTCTCACTAGCGTGGAGCTAAGTGCTGCCACTAGGACATGGGAGGGAGCCCCCGAGGCCCGAGGGAAGCACTCCTGAGACTTCGGGGTGTGTACAGCCACACTCATTATTACGTGAGAGTGTCACGAGCGGAGATCTTCACAGGCGTGATCCTTACTTCATATCGCCAGACGAGGGCCCCGCCTTGCGCCACCCTCGACCACCATTGGTGCATCCGGAATCTAGGACGAATCCAAGGGGCAAAGGGGACGCCAACGGCACCCTCGACGACCACGGGTCCTCTGATGGGGGAAGGCTCACCAGCACCTCCCCGACAGAGGGCCTACCTCCATGGGATGCCCTGCTCCACGCGATGCGGGGAGGGACCTTGCTCCTGGCCCCTCCCCTGCAGCCCTAGTGCGCTCCTCTTGGCGGAAGGGAGGCCGTTGAGCTGGGTCCGCCATCCGCCATTGTGACCTGATCCTCCTGCGACCCATGGTTAGCGTAAGATTGCTCCTGAGAGATTAGTGGTACCCTGTAGCTGTTGTCGCCGGCATGGCTGGCGAGGCTCCCGGAGGGCTCCTGGAAGGCCTCAGCTTCCAGCGCCTCCTCCTCCCAACCGTGCTCGAGGAACGAGCCAGGGTCGTCTTCCAGCTCATACTCCTGGTCCATCATGCGGGGCACGTAGGCCTCCGAGGCCGCCACCCCGAAGACCTCGCCGAAGTGCCCCACACTCCACGTTGCTAGGCCTAGTGCACCGCCCTGAGGATGGTAGGGTGGCACTCCGCTGAGGCCGTGGGTGGCGATGCTCATGCACGTGCCCATCGGAGGTGGCGCGGGTACGATTGGGTGTCCGGTGCTGCTGATCGCGCTAGTGTTGATGAAGCCTCCTGAGGCTCCTGGGGGCACACGTGCGCGGCGAGGCCCGGCATGCTATCCAGCCGTGGCCTGAGGCATAAGCAAGGAGCAGAAGGGCGGCGCTCCCAAGGCCGCGGCGTCCAGGAGATCGGTGATGCGCTCCAGCAATGCATCCCGGCCACACTCCATCAGCCGGCATCGCAACAGCTCCCGAGCCACCGTGAATGTGGCCCTCAAGTTTTCTTGTTCCCGTCGGGTGTGCGGCGCCATTGCCGCAGCATGGCTTGAGGCCCTTGCAGCCGGCTGCGCTTGTCGTGGAGTGAGGGTCGATGGCGTTTGACCGAGCCGCCCGCGCCCTGTAGCATTTGGCGGTGTGCGTGCCGCCTGGGACGCAGGTTTGAGGTCTTCTTGGGCGGATGGCGCCGCCCGGGCCGGCCAAGCTGCCCAGCGGTCAATGTTGGTACTTGGGTCGCCAGACATCGGAACCGCGGGGTGTCGGCGGATCAACTGGTGAAAGAGAAGCTCCGACGCACCCCTACCTGGCGCGCCAAATGTCGGATTTTGGGTTCCGGCAAAACCCTTGAGGTTCAAACATTGGGTGCGCACGAAGATCTCTCTCCCTCTCTAGCTTGTGCACATCATGATCTCACGGCCTAGCTCGACGAACCCAAAGAACACAAGACGCGAGAGTTTATACTGGTTCGGGCCACCGATGTGGTGTAATACCCTACTCCAGTGTGGTGTGGTGGATTGCCTCTCGGGCTGAGGATGAACAGTTACAAGGGAAGAACAGCCTCCTGAGGAGATGTGCTCTTGTGCTTGGTGAGTGTGGTGGTCTTTGGTGGAATGGATCTGGTCCAAGGTCTGATGAGATGTCCCCCTTTCTATGGTGGTGGCTAGTCCTATATATATAGAGGCCCGGGTCCTCTTCCCAAATATAGGCGGGAAGGGATTCCACAATTTCCAAGTTGAAGGGGGGCAGCTAGTACAAGTTATCCTGACAAAAGTAGCCTTCGCCTGCCAAAGGCTGTGGTGGTGACGCCGTCTTGGGCTCCACGGCGACCTCCGTCCTGCTGTCCTGCTGGTCTTGGTCTTGTTGCACCGATATGGAAACCTTTGCATGATGCCTCGGGACTCCTCGCCTGCGCTTGCCTCTTTAGCACCAAAGAGGAAACGAGGACACTGCACGCACTGGCCCCCGCCTGGCGCCCGCCTAGCTCCAGTCATCATGGCTTGCGTCACACAAACCTCGCGAGGTGTCCCTTGCCTTGATCTCTCCGCCCCTCGCGAGCCAGCCTGGTGAGGCCGCCCCTGAGGAGGTCTTGCGTCATCCGCCTCGCGAGGCTTGGCCCCTCGCAAGGGTCTTGAGTGTTTGCTGGTGAAGATGGGTCGTACAGAGCCGTTGGTGGAGCCACGCCGCGGGCCGCAGGTAGGCAAGTCTGGGGACCCCCATTCCCAGAACGCCGACAGCCGCCGGGGGTGCAGGGACAATTGAGGACGTGAGCGCTGCTGGGGTCATGGCAGGAGCAGGTGGCGCCATCGCCACTCCCCCTGTGGCAGGCACGGGGGCTGAAGGCGTCGGAGGAGGACAGCTTCAGCAGTGTGTCGACGGTTAAGATCCGCAAGGTGTGGACGAGAGGGTGACTCCGCTTACATCCCCTCCTCCCACCGATGGAGCCGCGGACCCTCGAGCGCCATCGCTGCACGACCCCGCTGCCCAGGTGACCGCCCCACCGCAGCGCGGGCGCGCCACCATCACCGCCACCGCGGGCACCATTAGGAGCTAGGCGACGGTGCGGTCGAGGTCATCAACTTCCATGCCAAGCACAGCCACGGAGGCTATGGCGTGGGCCCAGCCACTACTAAGGTTCCCGCCAGCAGCCGAGCAAATGGACGAATGGCATGCCACCATCCACAGTCTGCTCGGTTTCGCTGAGGCTGGGGGCTCGCGGCGCGCCAGCCCGCCACGACCTCCCCAAGTGACGACGACTGCTCGTACTGCTGGCCGAATAGAGGGGGTTATCCCTACCATGCAGTCCCCACCATGGCAACAGGCGCGGGCACAGCAAGAACCAGATCCTGATGACGTCTCGATGGCCTCTTCCGACCCTCGAGCACATCCAGGCCAACGGCGAACCCCGGAGGATAGGCGGCGGGGAGACAGGCATGTTGTCGTGGGGAACCTCTTGACGACCCCCGCCAGACCGACGGGAGCGGCGGGCTCAACATCGACGAGCCTGCACTCAATGTTGGCGGGTGCCTACCTTTCGAGGTCGGCTACCCTGCCTTTCCACGCGAGCTGCGGCAATTTTGCTAGCCGTTCGTCCGCACGTTCAAGCCAGAGATACCTGAGAAGTATGATAGGAGACTGAACCCAGCAGAGTTCCTGAGCATCTACATCATTGTTGTTCAGGTTGCTGGGGGAAGAGACGAGAAGGTATTCACCAACTACTTCCCGTTGGGTCAAGTCCAATGTGAGATCTTGGCTCATGCACCTGCCGGAGAACTCCAGTTCATCTTGGGCAGACATGTGCCACGAGTTCATCGGTGCCTTGACCAGTGGCCACCAGGAGCCCGGCAGGCCTAGTGACCTACAGCTTCTCTAGCAGAAGGAAGGAGAAAATCTCTTTAAGTATTTACAAAGATTCAGTAAAGTCCATAGGAATATTCCAAATATCCATCCTGCAACTGTTATAGCAGCCTTTCAGTCCAATGTGCGCAACCGTAGCATTCGTTCTAAGATGAATGTGCGGTGGCCGAAGACTATGAAGGAGTTGTACAAACTAGTGGATAAGTGTGCTCGGATGGAGGAAGGAAGGAAGTTACCCGAAGAGGAGGATTGCATCAATGTTGATTTAGAGGAAGAAGATGAATGAACCAGTCAAAGAAAGGGTAAGAAGCGCAACAAGAAGCCAAGAGATAAGATAGTAATGACTGTGGAAGGTTTTGGCACGCCCAATACTGGTAAGAAGGCCAAAGCTGAGGCCCCCAGCAAGGAAGTTTCCACGTGTGCTACCTGTCGGGAACCCGCTGCCGCGGAGAAAGCCGGGAAAGGTGAATGGTCGTACTGCAAGATCCACCGAACCAAGGGCCACGACCTCCATGAATGTTATCAAGTTGAGCAGCTTGTCAAGAGACAAAGAGCAGAGTATGATAAGCGTGATAAGGAGCAAGGTTAGAATGTTGCTGGCAGAAAGGGACGAGGCGGTGAAGCAAACCGTCCCGGAAAACCCTTTCGTAACCAAGGAAAACCGGCCAGGGGCCAAGAGAAGGAAGCCTATGATGATTTGAGTGATGGAGGGAATGAAGAGGATACCAGTGAGCAGCAATTTCAGAAGGCCACTGACGCCCTATGCATTGATGGGGGTGCGTCCTTGTACTCCTCCCATCGACAGCACAAGCGATGGGTGAGAGAGGTCAATGTTGTGGAGCCAGCGCCAGAGGTCCGGAAGCCGCTCAAATGGTCTCGCACGCCCATAATCTTTGATAAGGACGACCACCCTTGCCGCACCATCGCGGTAGGGTGTTTGCCGTTGTTGGTCTCCCCAAAAATTCGCAACCTCAACGTAACAAAGATGTTAGTGGATGGCGGGGCCAGGTTGAACCTCATTTCCCCAGTACTTATTAACACGCTTCAGATAGGAGAAGAAGAGTTGGAGGTTACCGGCACATTTCAAGGAGTCAATCCCGGCAGGAGCTGTCCCAAGGGAAAGATTACGCTGCCAGTGACGTTTGGAGGAGAGTTGAACTATAGGACCAAGAAGGTTGTGTTCAATGTGGTCGAGCTCCCCTGCTGTATAATGGGATTCTGGGATGACCATCCTTGGCCAAGTTCATGGCAGCATCCGATTATGCTTACAACACCTTGAAGATGCCTAGGCCGTTGGGAGTCATCACCGTCCCATCAGATGAGAAGAATGCAATCATCTGTGTGGACAGGATATATCGGGATGCCATCGCAGCAGAGGTTGCAGTGGCAACGGTCCCCGCCAAAGAAAGAAAAGGAAAGAAGAAGGATTGTAGGACCTCCGGCAAGGAGTCCGGGAAGCGTGCCCCCTCTGAGTACACGGCACCCGTTGACGATGTGCCAGAGTGTTCCAACAGCAAGAGATCCAAGGTTGCAGCACCTCAAGTGAAGATGATCCCGGTATGGCTGGCTGGTGTTGACGGTACTTTCACCATCAGCGCCACCCTTGATGACAAATAGGAAAGCGCACTCGTTACCTTCCTGCAGGCAAATATCGATGTGTATTCCTGGCGACCGTCTGATATCCCCAGTGTTCCCAGGGAGGTAATCGAGCACCACCTTGCTGTCTGCCCACATGCCCGACCCTTCAACCAAAAAGTTAGGAAACAAGCCTTGGAGTGGCAACAGTTTATTGCCGAGGAAATCAATAAGTTAGACGCAGCTAGATTGGTCAGAGGAGTACTGCACCCTACGTGGTTAGCAAACCTATTGGTAGTTCAGAAGGCGAATGAGAAATGGAGGCTTTGCATTGATTTCACAGATCTCAATAAGGCTTGCCCAAAGGACCCATTCCCCTTGCCACACATCGATCAAATTGTGGATTCTACTTCAGGGTGTGATCTGCTCTCCTTTTTGGACAAATACTCCGGATGTCACCAGATCTTCATGTCCAAAGAAGATGAAGAGAAAACATCATTCATCACTCCAGGTGGTTCGTACTGTTTTGTTCGCATGCCTTTTGGATTGAAGAGTGTCGGATCTACTATTGCAAGAGCAGTCTAGATTGGGTTTGAGCCAGAGCTACACAGAAACATAGAAGCCTATATGGATGACATTGTGGTCAAGACCAAGGATAAGGCCACCCTTATCCAGGATTTGGAGGAGACATTTGCTAATTTGCGCAAGATCAACTTGAAGCTTAACCCAGAGATGTGTGTGTTTGGTGTTCCCTCCGGCAAGCTACTTGGATTCTTCGTATCCCATCGGGGGATTGAAGCCAACCCTGACAAGATCAAGGCCATTAGGCAGATCCAAGCGCCAAAGACAGTTAAGGATGTGAGGCCCTTGACGGGATGCGTTTTCCCGCTAAGCAGACTCATTTCCAAGTCTGCCGAGCTTGCCTTGCCATTCTTCAAAATTTTGAAGAAGGCAGGGCCTATGAAGTGGACCCCGGAAGCAGATATAGCCTTGCAAGAGTTGAAGACTTACCTGTAATTTGTGCCTACTTTGGTTGCACCCAAACCTCAAGAGTCGTTACTGCTTTACTTGGCAGCAACCAACCAAATGTTCAGTGCAGCCTTGGTAGTACAGCGAGAAGTGGGTGAAGCAGAGAGCGGCCAGACCACGACAGAGTCAGAAGAGGATCAGAACAGCAGTAAGCACGACAACGAGTGCGACCCCAAGGACACAGCAAGGAAGAAAGTGGTGCAGTGCCCAGTGTACGTCCTCGGCTCCTTGTTGCAAGGGGCTAGATCGAGGTACTCTAGTGTGCAAAAGTTGATCTTTGGCCTTGTCATGGCCTCAAGGAAACTGCGCCACTACTTCCAAGCCCATGAGATCACAGTTGTTACCCATTTTCCGTTGCAAAGGATACTCCAAAACCCTGAGGCTAATGGCAGAATAGTGGAGTGGGCTTTGGAGTTATCCAGCTTTGGTTTGAAGTTTGAGAGCACTTTAACCACTCAAAGCAGGGCGCTGACAGAGTTTATTGCAGAATGGACACCAGCCCCTAATGAGGAAGCAATGGAAACAGCTCTCCCCGACAAGGAATCACCTCAGGAATGGATTATGTATTTTGATGGTGCTTTTTCCCTACAAGGAGCAGGAGCTGGCATGCTACTTGTTGCCCCCTCCGAGGAGCATAGCTAATCATCTGTCAAAGTGTGCTACGAAGAAGCTTCCTGTGGAACCAGGAACTTTTGTTCTGCACCTCTCTCAACCCTCCGTATCACCATCCACAATGTCCCGGAAAAGGAGAAAGTTGGACTACGGTAAGCCTCTCCTGATCGAGCATCCGCTCCTGGCAGAGATCCTGCTGGAACAACTCCTCACAGTCCTCGTTGCCAAGCCTCAGGCTCCAACTTGGGCATGGCACATCGTCCGCTTTCTCCAAACCGGATAAATCCCCAGCGACCCAGATGAGGCTGAGAAAGTAGCCCAAAGGGTCAGTATGTATCAGTTTGTCGATGACACACTATACAGAAGGAGGCCCAACAGCGTGAAATTGAAGTGTGTCTGCCAGGAGGACGGAAAGGAACTGCTGGCTGAGGTTCGCAGAGGAATGTGCGGCTCACACATTGGATCAAGGGCATTAGTTGGGAAAGCATGTATCAGTTTGTCGATGACACTTTGTACAGAAGGAGGCCCAAAGGTGTGAAATTGAAGTGTGTCTGCCGGGAGGACGGAAAGGAACTGCTGGCTGAGATTCACAGAGGAATGTGCGGCTCACACATTGGATCAAGGGCATTAGTTGGGAAAGCATTCCGGCAAGGATTATATTGGCCAACAGCCCTCCAAGACGCAGTTGACCTCGTCACGACATGTGAAGCCGTAACATCCCAAAATTCTAAATTTTGGAATGTTATAATAAATAGATAGATTGATTGATTGTTTGATTGTTGTGTGACTGATTGAGTGAAATTCGAAACTTTTTGAAAGTTAAATGAGAGGGAATAAAAGGACTTTCCCAAACTTTCACTTTTTGCATTTTGATCCCCATGAATTCAAATTCTTTTCATCACAAAACCCTAGAGAGAAGATAACATGACTTCTTCCATTTATTTAAATGAAAAGGGGTGTTGAAAATATTTGAATTTCATCTGGAAATATTTCAAATTAATAAACTTCATGCAACTCAATGATTTTCAAGAGCGAAGATAAAATGACTTCTTCAAAACATATGAAATCTTAGTTGGAAGTTTCAAAGAATTAAATTCAAAGCCCCTTTGAATTTATTTCCAATTTGGATTTATTTGGGTTTTATTCAAATTATTTTTCTCCAAAAATAAAATATATAGAAATTAGGGTAAAATGATTCCCTACATCAGAAAATTGGAGAGAAATAAATTTGAATTGACTTTGGTATTTTTTTTTATGATTTTCATTTGATTTTATTAGACCAGTAGCACTCTTTGAATTATCTGAATTTGTGTGTATTTTATTTAATGCTAGGGAAATGTTCACGTTGTAGACAATCTTTTTTTGAAAATTTTGATATATTATATGACTATATAATATTTTTAGTTATTTTGTTTTTATTATTTTAATTGTCTGGAAAATGTTTTTTTAACTTTCCCCGACTGGGCCGGCCCAGCCCAGCGCCAGGCCAGCCCAGCCCGCTCCGCGTTGCCCCCGACCTCCGGACGAACTCCGGCTCCCACACGCCGCCGCGCCGCAATGGGAGGTCGTTCCCGCCTCGGCCTCCTCTGCCCCCTCGCCCACGCCACGGAGTCGCCCCGCCCCTCCATAAATAGCACCCCGCCGCCGCGCCGCTCCCACCTCGTCTCGCCTCTCGCCGCCCGCTGCCGCAGCCGCCGCCGCATCTCGTGCGCCACCGCGCAGCTGCCGCACTTCCCGCCGCCCGCCGCCTCCCCTCGCCGCTCGCCTGCGCCACCGTGCCGCTCCCTGCGCTGCCCTCGCCCTGAGCTGCCCTCGCCCTCGTCGTGAAGCCGCGCTGTGCTGGAGCTCGCCGTCGCCGCTGTCCCGCCTCGCTGGAGAAAAACCGCCGCCGCCACCGGTTCATCTCACCCGACCGGTATAAACCGAGAAAACCCACCGGTTTTTTGTATATAGTTCGTTTTTTCTTTTAGTATGGTTTAATTCTTTTGGTTTTGTTAAACAGCGAACGTCCACTGTTTAGATTTAATAAATGAGCGATCGTTATTTAGTCTTTTCGTTTTCTGGTTATTTACGCCAGGGACCTAGTTGTAGTTGTTTTATTTTACAGTTTAGCCCTTGTTCTTCAAACGCTCATAACTTTTTGCTCGTTAGTCGGAATTCGATGAAACCAACGCCCACGTCTTCGTTATGATCCCCTCTATCCAGTAAAACAACTTGAACTTGTTTTTGAAAGTTTAAAATTTGAATTATACCAGATTTGAACTCAAACTTCGTTTGAGCATAACATGAGTTCCGTAGCTCCATTTGAGTTGATTCTTTTTGCAAATCGAAGCTCTTAACCTAAACTTTTTGATAAGGCCAAATTCATATAATTTTGGTACTATTAGAAATTGTTTTATGTTGCAAGAGTTATTTGCTTGGTTTTGATGTTTTCCGAATTGTCTTCTTCGTTCTTACTGATTTTTTTGAGTGATTGGTTATGTGTGGTTACTATTGCTTGCTTACGATAGATTGACCGGAGTGTGAAGAGTAGAACTATCAGGAGTTTTGAGTGCAAATCATATTCACCAACATTGTAGGCAAGTTCACACTTTGATCATATCCCTTTCATACCCGGTTTTTATGCATTAGTTTCACCCTCAAACATTGCATGAGTAGGATTGATAACATGTGGGTATTGGGAAGTAGTTGATGAGGTAGGAACCTATTGCCCTGCATTCAAACCTTGGGAGTTACTATTATGTTATGCTTATATTGCCATGCTATGCTCGTAGACGTGGATAGGGTTTGAAAATATTTCATGACAGATGTGAGATTGTTAATTAATGGTTTACTTAAGGTGGCAACTTTAACACACATCTGGGTGGATTGAGGCACCTGGGTATTCCAGCGATTGCCTGTTTAGGCACCTGGGTATTCCAGCGATTGCCTATTTTTTTATGGACCGCCACCCAGGCTCAAAGGGATCATGATATTATTCATACTAGAAACTTCCGTGTGCAGCCACAAGCTACTATGGGCTCTAGCATAGTTGACTAAGTCGTGTGAACTCTTACAGTGGTAGACTAGCAGATGTAGGGGAAAGTAGGTGTAACGGTGTACCCGATCATAAGGTGCTAGCGCTTCTGAAAGACTGTGTCTCGGTCATCCGTTTCTCAAACACCATGTAGTGCGAGAAATCCAACGGAGAAGATCGAGTCTTGTGGGGAAAAGTGCGCAAACCTCTGCAGAGTGTATAAACTAATCATCATTAGCCGTGTCCCCGGTTCTGGACATCTTGAGTATCTGGTTCTTGGATTATCATATTGATCTCATCACATTACTTAAATAATTTGTTGGGTTGTTAATGATTACTTTTATTTGGGATTGAGAATGCTGTCAACCGTTCTCAATGTTTAACCACGACCATGATAGTTAAATAAAATTTATTCCTTTGTAGTAGGGAAAAATTGGCTTTTCGCAAAAACATTATAACCATAGAGCTTTTCCACCAGCCAAATATGCATGTAGAGATAGCCATTGTTCATCATTTCTCTCTATGGTGTGAATTTGCCAATACATTCAATGTACTGACCCTTTGTGGCTGCAACATCTCATGTTGTAAGAAATCTTACGACGAGTAAGTGATACGTTAGGGTTACGATTTCTACACTCAACTTTGCCATTGGTGTTGATGGGAATCCACAACCTTGTTACTTCCGCTATTTGGATTGAGGTAATAGTATTTACGTTACTTTATACATGTGATTTACCTCTGTTATAAATCCTCGAGTACTGTGTGTCAGCATACCGATCCAGGGATAACACTTAAGCACAGAGACTTGATACATTCGGGTCGGGTCGCTACAGAAGCCTGACAGTTCCATTCCAAGAAAACACCCCTACCTGCCCAAGCTCATCAGACAATCCCTCTGTCATGGCCATTTTTAGTCTGGGGGCTCGATATCCTTGGCCCCTTCCCCCGAGCAATCGGGGGCTTTGAATTCTTGTTCATTGTCATCAACAAGTTTACAAATTTGCCGGAAGTGACTACCGTGAGGAAGGTGACTGCTCAGTCAGCTATCATGTTCTTGAGAGAATTGGTGTGTCATTTTAGAGTTCTGGCAAGGATCACCACAGATAACAGCACCCAATTCACGAGCCACACCTTCATGCAATATGTTCAAATCCTCCGATGCAAGATCTCATTTGCCTCTGTGGCACACCCCCGGAGCAATGGACAAGCTGAGAGGGCGAACGCTGAAGTGTTGTGTGGACTCAAGACAAGGACTTTCGATACGCTGCAGAAGCACGGCAGGCGGTGGGTCGAGGAGCTGCCGGTAGTTCTCTGGTCCCTCAGAAGGAAACCTAATCGAGCTACCGGGCAGACTCCCTTCTCCCTGGTCTACGGGGCAGAAGCAGTTATCCCCGCAGAACTCATTTATGGGTCTCCTCGGGTGCTTGCCTACAACGAAGTAGCGCAGGATCAGCACCAGCGTGACGACGCTGTGCTACTTGAGGAGAACTGTCTCCGGGCTGCTACGTGTGCTGCACGCTATCAGCAAGCCCTGCGTCGCTATCACAGCTGCAGGGTTCGTGCCTGGTGTCTTGAGGAAGGTGACCTTGTCCTTAGGCGCGTTCAGTCCGCCATGGGTACACACAAGTTATCATCGAAGTGGGAAGGCCCTTACCAGGTAATACGAGTCTCCAGGCCCGGCGCAGTCCATTTGGAGACCGGAGATTGCACACTGTTGCAAAACTCATGGGACATTGAGCATCTCTGTAAGTTCTACCCGTAAGGCGCAGAGCCCGGCAGCCACCCATTGTACATGGCATTGCCGAAGTTGCATGTAACCCCTTGTACAAGCCGGGGCGATGACACCGTGTAAGAGAAAATAAAGAAGCGCTGTAGGGGGCCCAAACTAATATTGCATGCATGCACAAGTACACCCCAGATCATTGCATAAGCATTTCATGAGCATTTGCATATGCATATAGATAGGATTGCATCCTGCATTCATGCTCTTCTACATGGAGTTGCAGGTTCTTGCCGTGAACCTGGCTTCGGCAAAGGACGAGAAGATTGCACGGCACGGAGATCCCCGGAAAGCCAAACAGATAAGTTCACCTCTTGTCCATTAGTATTCTGTAAAGATACTTTGCATAAGAAAACCTTGCCTCCCTCTTTGAAACTTAGGTGCTCCCACCCATGACTCGAACGCTGCTTCAGTCAGGGTAGTCGCAGTGGCCTTTAGGAAGAAGGGGTTGGCGGGGGGCTGGCTATAACACCCACCATGCGACTATATCTCCCACGTGTCGAGGCACGACTTAGAGGCATAACCGCATTGTGGTCTTGTCGCAAGAAGGGTCATCTTCACACAATCCCATGTAATGAACAAGAAAGGGGGGTAATTAGATAGTTGGCTTACAATCACCATGTCACACAATGATCAAATAATTCATACATCCTTCAGAGTACACACATAGTCCGACTATGGACAATCCAAAAGAAAAGAAGATAACCCCAAATGCTAGATCCCTGATCGTCCCAACTAGGCACCACAACTGATCATCAAGAAAAGACACATAGTAACGGCCAAGGTCCTCGTCAAACTCCCACCTGAGTTCGGTAGCATCACCTGCACTGGTATCATCAGCACCTGCAACTGTTTTGGTAGTATCTATGAGTCACGAGGGCTCAGCAATCTCAAAACCCGCGAGATCAAGACTATTTAAGCTTATGGGTAGGATGTGGTTATGAGGTGGAGATGCAGCAAGCGCTAAGAAAATATAGTGGCTAACATACGAGTACAAGAGTAACAAGAGAAACTACACAACGGTCGTAAACTAGAAACGATCAAGAAGTGATCCTGAACTACTTATCTTCAAACATAACCCAACCGTGTTCACTTCCCGGACACTGCTGAAAAGAGACCATCACGGCTACACACGTGGTTGATGCATTTTAATTAAGTCAAGTGTCAAGTTCTCTACAACCAGATATTAACAAATTCCCATCTGCTTCTGTGGTGGAGGTTCGTCGGAGCAATCGCTCCAACAAATATGATGGCTTCAAGGTACCCTCTGTCTCTGACCGCAAGTCCAAATTGTCCAAAGTTAAGCCCAGAATTGTCCCAACTGCTGCTGCTGCCCAAGGGGATCCAGCTGATCAGATCACACACCAAGAGGACTGCATTCCTCCACCCACCCCTATACAGGTGCTGAAAAACATTGGAGTCACCAAATGTGCCATTCCGCCAGAAGAAATCACTGATGAAGCTCTCATGGTGGAAGTTGAGGATGGTCCATCCAATGCCTGAAGCTCCTGCAGGTCTTGCATAGCTGCTTTCATATTTTGCTCTAGCTTATCATGTGGTTTATGTTGAACTGGAATATTTTATGCTGGAATGTACATGGCTTAAACTCTGAAACTAAGCTTTTGGCTCTTTCTAATGCTATCTCTTCCAGTGGGTGTGCAATCATTTGTCTGCAAGAAACAAAAAAATCTGCTATCGATAATATGTTTATTAAGTCTTGTTGCCCGAAGAGATTTGATAAATTTGCATACGTCCCTTCTTGTGGTGCATCGGGAGGCATCCTCACAAATAGCGCCATATTCACTAGAACAGTGCTCCTGGAGGAAGAATTTGCCTTGGCAATAAAATTTCGTTCCACACAGTTGTGTGGAATGGACCCTAGTTAACATATATGGCCCATGTCAGGGTGAATCCAGAGTGACCTATACAGACTGACTTCATAATCTTAATATCCTGCCTAATGAAGATTGGCTTTTACTAGGAGATTTTAATTACATCTAAAGCCCCGACAACAGAAACAAACCTGGAGGTAATCCGAATGACATGATTGCTTTTAATGACATCATATGCTCTCAACACCTAATTGAATTACCCATCAAAGGCCGTGCCTACACATGGAGTAACATGCAGATTGACCCTCTCCTTGAGCAATTAGACTGGTTCCTCACTTCAAACAACTGGACATCATCTTATCCCAACACTATAGTTATGCCCTTGGGAAAAC
Source organism: Triticum urartu (assembly GCF_003073215.2). Classification (NCBI taxonomy): domain Eukaryota; kingdom Viridiplantae; phylum Streptophyta; class Magnoliopsida; order Poales; family Poaceae; genus Triticum; species Triticum urartu. The sequence continues at coordinate 372,899,188 of NC_053027.1, read as the reverse complement.
CTGTTTCAGATCATATCCCGTGTGTTGTCAAAATTGAAACATCCATCCCTCGCAGCAAAATCCTCAGGTTTGAGTCATATTGGACGGAACATCCCGGATTTCATGAATTAGTGCAATCAGTCTGGTCAAGGCCATTTAAGCATAAAAACGCAAGTGCAGCCACTCTGCTAGCCAGAAAATTCAAGGCCCTCGGATACGAATTAAAACGATGGAGCAAACGCATTTCCAAACTACAGTGGCAATTGACAACTCTAACCTAGCGTTGGCCAACCTTGATGCTCTTGAAAACCTCAGAACCCTCACCACTCTAGAACACAATTTCAGGAAAATTCTGAAGAAACACATCCTACGACTCTTGAATTACCAATGACAATATTGGCAAAAGAGATGCACTATTCGATGGATTAATTTTGGTGATGAAGACCCTAAATTTCTGAAAGCCCTGGCCTCTGAGAGATACAGACGTAATACAATTCCTACACTCAAATTATCGGATGACACGGTGGTAGAGGACCACACCAGCAAAGAGGCAGTCATATACCAAACCTTTAAAGAGAGATTGGGAAAGTTAGGAGAGTTCCAAATGAAATTTAACCTACAAAACATCATCAAAAAAGTGGAGGGACTGGAACACCTAACTGTTCCCTTCACCAAGGAGGAAATTGATGTTGTCATCAAGGAAATGCCTGCAGATCGTGCGCCAGGCCCGGATGGATTCTCTGGGGTCTTCTTCAAAAAATGCTAGCACATCATTAAAGAAGAATTTTATGAACTGTGCAATCAGTTCTACGAGGGGGGACTCAATCTTGACAGTATAAATGATGGATTTATCACACTCATCCCTAAGGTTCGGTCCCGGAGACAGTATCTGATTTTAGACCAATCACATTGCTCAATTGCTGCCTCAAACTCATACTTAAAATTATTCAACGTAATCAATACGGCTTCCTCAAAGGCCGATCAATACAAGACTGTTTGGCTTGGGCATTCGAGTATTTCCATCAGTGTCAAGCTTCCAAGGAAAAAATGTCCTTCTAAAATTAGATTTTGCCAAAGCATTTGACACGATCAAACATGATGCAATGAGTACAATTATGGAACACATGGGCTTTAATGATAAGTGGCTTGACTGGACTAAATGTATCTTCTCCTCAGGCAAGTCATCGGTGCTTTCAAATGGTTTCCCGGGTAGGCAATTTCTCTGTAAATGTGGGGTTCGCCAAGGAGATCCTTTCTCCCCACTGATTTTTGTGCTTGCGGCTGACCTCCTTCAAGCTGCCATCAATGATGCCTTCAGACAAGGGAGAATCCATCTACCATTCCAACGACAGAATCAACATGATTACCAGGTGATTCAATACGCCGATGATACGATCATCATTCTCCCCGCCTGTCCCGATCAAGCCCGAACAATTAAGGACATTCTATCTGACTATGTTGTCTCCATTGGACTGAAGATAAACTTCCACAAGTCTACACTCATCCCAATCAACTGTGATGCCAACTGCTAGAATGACATCTCAACTATCTTTGGCTGTAAAGTTGGAACCATGCCATTCACCTACTTAGGACTACCCCTTGGGACAACCAAGCCCTCGGTTCAAGACCTCATGCCTCTGGTTTCCACGATGGAAAGAAGAATGACAAGCACACTATCTTTGATGTCTTATGGGGCCAGACTCTCACTCCTAAACACAATGATCACGGCCCTAACCATCTTTGCTCTGTGCACTCTCAAACTGCCGCCAAAGATACTAGAACTTCTCGACAAAACAAGAAGGAAATGCTTGTGGACAAAAAAACAGAACAAGGGGACAAATGCAACTCGCTGGCAGCCTGGAGCATGGTTTGCCAGCCGAAGCAATGTGGTGGACTTGGAGTAATAAATCTTCGTATCCAAAGTGAATCTTTGCTACTAAAGTACCTACATAAATTCTACAACTGACATGATGTACCATGGGTGGAGCTCATATGGTTAACTTACTACACAAGCAAGATCCCACATGCCACGGAGCCATGCAGATCATTATGGTGGAGGGATGTGCTCAAGCTCACCCCAATTACAGAGGGATATCGAAAGCAAATGTACACGATGGAACCACGGTACTTATGTGGAAAGATCTATGGCTGGACAGCACACTGGATGAAACATACCCACGAGCCTTCTCATACGCAAAAAATGAAGATATATCAGCTAAAGCTTTCCTGGGGTCCATGTCACTGCATGAAACGTTTCACCTCCCACTCCCAGTTCAAGCACTTGAAGAAGTCTATGAGCTGCAACAAAAGGTGGTCCATCTAGGCACCAATGCAGACCCGAATCCTCACGACACCTGGACATACTGCTGGGGAGCAACGGAATACAAAGCCAACAGATACTACAAATTCTACTTTAGCAATGTGAAAGCCCACCAATCATACCAATGGCTATGGAAAGCGAAGTATACGTTCAAAATCAAAGTGTTTGGATGGATGCTACTCTCTGACCGCCTAAACACACGCAACATGCTTAAGAGGAGGCACTACAACATTGGGGATGATTATAATTGCCTTTTATGTGATCAACAAATCGAAGAGGACGTAGAACATATGATCTTTCAATGCTCTTTCATTAAGCAATGCTGGTCCATCCTAGGGATCACATGGCAAGGGACTGGATCCAGGCTCCAATGGTTAAGTCAAGCAGCCACTAATTGGACCAAACCCATGTTCATGGAAATATTCCTACAGGCTGCTTGGAGTATCTGGAAAGAGAGGAATAACAAGCACTTCAGAAGCACCACCCCCACTCTTAATGCTTGGCTTGAACGATTTAAACATGATTTTAGCCTCCTCCAGCATAGAACTAAGACTGATGTGAGAGGCTTCATTCTCTCCATTGTACAAAACTTAGCACCTACTTGACCTTTCAACATAAAGTAGCTGTTTCTCCCTCCCAAAGTGGAGGATGAGCACCTTGTAAATCATACTATGTACATTGTATCATATTTTTGAGTAATACAAACACAGTGGGAGCCTCTCTCACTATCTGACCTCTCAAAACAACAAATTCCCATCTGCTACATAACCGCGGGCATGACTCTTGAAAGTTTAGATCCTGCAGGGGTGTCCCAACTTAGCCCATCACAAGCTCTCACGATCAATGAAGGATATTCCTTCTCCCGAAAATACCCGATCAGTCTCGGAGTCCCGGTTACAAGACATTTCGACAATGGTAAAAGAAGACCAACAAGACCGCCCGATGTGCCGACAAATCCCGATAGGAGCTGCAGATATCTCGTTCTCAGGGCACACCGGATGGGACAAGCTACGAGTAAAACCAACCCTCAAGTTTCTCCAAGGTGGCCCCGCAGGCTGCTCGGTTCGGACCAACACTCAGAGGAGCACTGGCCCGGGGGGGGCTGAATAAAGATGATCCTCGGGTTAATTACTCCCTAGGCAAAATTTTAGGTTGCTATTAGGCAAATGTTAAAACCAAGGTTGGGCCTTGCTGGAGGAGTTTTATTCAAAGCGAACTATCAAAAGGTCCAATAACCCCAACCGCGTAAGGAATGCAAAATCAAGGAACATAACACCGGTATGATGGATACTAGGGCGGCAAGAGTGGAACAAAACATCGAGCAAAAGGCCTAGCCTTTCACCCTTTACCAAGTATATAGAAGCATTAATTAAATAGGAGATATTGTGATATCCCAACATATCCATGTTCCAACTAATCAGCGGTTTGCTAGAAGGTGGGTTAGAGGCTTGACATGGCAATATGGGAGGAATGATAACAAGTGGTAGGTAGCGCGACATATCGATAGAACGGACAACTAGCAAGAAAAGATAGATGTGATATCAAGGGTAATGGTCATCTTGCCTGAGATCCTCCAAGGAAGAAGAACGAGTCCATGAAGAAGACAAACGGATTTTGTCGAACGAATCCTCACAACTTCGAAACGAAACTGAAGCTAACGAGAGGAGCACACCGGAAAGAAACAAACAACATGGTAAACACACAAGCATAAACATGGCATGATGCACAACGAAGGATGATGCATGTCCGGTGTAAATATGCATGGCATGGCAAAGTGCACAAACAAAACTACAAGTTAAGTGGATCTCAATATGCAGCGAGATGCATATTGACAAAACACCACATTCATTTATTTAGTTCGCTCTTGTTTAAGCACCCAGCAAGTTTAAATGTTCTTAACATGGTAAGAGGTGAAGCATAAGTAAACTACTATTTAAGCAAGTTAAATGGGGTCGGAAACTACGAACAAAAATTCTAGGAAATCCCCATATGCATATAGCAATTTAATGCAAACAACAATTTTAAACATTTTAAATGTTATTATCATGATGCAGATGACATATGCAAGTTTTATGCAATTTTTTATAAAAGTTGACATGAACGTGATATGAAGCATTTGGTCGCCATACGGAATGAAAGGGGTGCCATGGAGGCGATAACGAAAATGATGTCAAGGCATCATATCGGTTCCGGTAGCTCATGGAGATACCGATGTAAAAGGAAGTGCGGCGGGAGCGTGTCATGCAAGGATGGTGGGGTGATCCTGGATACCGGGTTCCCACGGGTCGACAACATGGCAAATGAGGAGGAACGTGCAAGCGACAAATTTGGACACGGTGCAAACACGGGGTTCATCTCATATATCACACAACATTCGTCCACTGTGGTCGTCTCGATGTTATACCATTGAAGCGTGCATTTTCAAGGCGAAACGAGTTCATCGAGGGAAGTAGTCATTCTCGCGACGGTAGTGGAAGTAGTCGTTCACAGGGCGTCGTGGGAAGTAGTCGTTCACGGGTCTTCGAGGGTCGACGGTAGTCGTTCACATTCCATAGATGTTCGGGGACGTCGGTAGAGGTACTCGACACATCACAGGGTGTAGTCGTACACGTTCGGAGAGGAACTTGTCGTATCCATGTAGTCGGACTTAACGTATCAGAAGGGTACTTGTGAATCCACATAGTCGCACATGTTTCGCAGACGTCCGGTGCGCCCGTAGATGCACTTGGAATGTCTTGACGGTCCCACATCAATCGTGGAGGTACACGTTCATTGTCGTTCACATCCTGTAGATGTCCGGGGTCAACAGAAGTGGAACTTGGCGTTCCGAGGGGCCAGCGGTGGTGCACGAATGCAGCGAGAGTCAGCAGCAGAGCCACATACATGGAGCGAGCGAGAATAGCGGCGGCAGCGAGAACTTGGCACGCAGGCGAGGGACTTGGCTGACGGAGGAGGCCAGTGGGAGGAAGAGCATCCCAAGCGCGCTCGGGGTTGAGCCCGCATGCGAGGTTCTCGGAGGGTGAGGCATGGCGCACAGGGGCTCGGCTTCCTGGTGGTACTCCGGTGAAGACGACCGGAGCGGCGGTGGTCGGCGGGCGTGACGCAGTTGGAGGGCGCCACGGCGCGCGGGGATGAGGTAGCAGAGGGGCGCGGAGGCGCTGGAGGTGTCGGGTCGGTGGTGGATCATGGCGACGGGGACAATGCGAGATGGGGAGATGTGGGAGACGTGGCCCTCGAGCTCCAGCAGCGAGACGACAAAGGAGGACGAGCGGGAGCTGGGCGGCGAGCGGACATGGCTCCGGCGGATCTGCTCACTGGCGGCGGCCCGAAAACGGAGGCGGGGCCTGGGCTCCTGGCGGTGCAGAGGACAAGAGGGAGAGGTAGAGATCGAGGTGGCGGCGCCAGAGGGTGAGCGAGAGAGCGAGGGGTTGAGGGAGAGGAGCGAGGTCTGCGTGCGAGCGTGCGTTGAGTGGCGGCCGCAAGGGAACGAGAGGGAGATGGAGATGGGATCGAGGGAGAGATCGGCGCTGAGGGGAAACAAGAGCGAGAGGTCGAGAGGAGGGGTCGAGGCTAGGGTTTTTAGGTGCGGCTAGGCCTGCGGATTGGCCTTAGAGGCCGACCCAGTGGAGAGGGAAATGTTGAGCAGAGGCCTGGCCTAGTGGCATGCGGCTGCTGGGCTTCTTCTCTCTTCCTCCAAACAGAAAAGGAGTAATAAGAAAAGGGCAGGATAGAAATAGCAAAAGGGCTTGGCAAAAATATGCAACATTTTTGTGGGACTTACTGGAGCAATACCAAGCCAACAAAGACAGTTCCAACAATTTGAAAAATGTTTAAATTCAATATGATTGAATTTTAAACCAAATGAGTTAGAAGTGGACGTAGGAGTTAGAAGTGTCCAAAATGATGAACATTTGGCGGAGCTTGGGAAGGTGACAAAAGAATTTATAGCAAGGTTGGAGGCCAGGAATTGAGAAGGAAAATGCATGGAACTCAAATTGAGAGTGTGTTATGGTTTATTCCTAAAGAATGAAATATTTTTATAATAGCTCCCTAATATTGGGAGGATATGTTATAAAGAGAAGTCACCCTTCCCTCGATTTAAATGGATCAAAGATCCATACAATTTATTTAAAAGAGTTATACAATTAATGATATGATGGCATGATGACATCATGCAATGCAAGAGATGACATGAAGCAATGCAGCAAACAAATAAATACACACAACGATAACGAAAAACATGGAAGGCATCTGGAGCGTTGCTCTCGGGGCGTCACAACTCTCCTCCACTTACAAGAGATCTCGATCCGAGATCTAAGGATGTCACCGGGGAGAAACGAAAGAGGAAGAGGTAAAACGAAGTTGCTTCTTTGACAAACGAGTGAAACCAATGAACCTTGAGAGGTTGAAAAGTTGAAAGAAATAACACAACAGAGTTGAACACAATTGAGAGCACTCCGGTAGAAAAGAGAAACAAGGATCACAATGTATACCTCGGAGGTTGCAAAGCTATGAATGACGAGCACAATGGACAAGAAGGAATTGAAACCATTCTGGTTGAAACTAGATTAATAAGGAACAAGGAAGAAAAAATTCGGACAGCACTTCGGTTGAAAAGATATGCAAGGCTTGATAAGATGAAAAGAACTTGAGCAGAGGGCACAACATTCCTGCTAAATGAATAAGCAAGGAAAAGAACATGATATTTACAAAATGAGATGATGGGTCGAAGAGAGCAACATCACAATGCCTCCGGTAGAAATTAAAAGAACGCAGAAGAAAACAACATGTTCTACCTCAAATGAATTTGAGAGAGCATCCTTAAAAAGAAGGATTGAACGAAGTTGTTGGAAATCAACAAAGAAAAGAACAAGCTTGTTGTGGGCTTATGGAAACATCTCAACATTATGAGGTGACAAATAGCCACTAACAGAAAAAAAAATTGATTGAGAGCTAGAAAAAAATATAAAGCTCCTTCTACCAAGGTGAAAATTAAGGAGAAAACTTGGATCATAGATAAGCACCACAATAGCAACATTCCTTAGGGAAGGTTGTGGGTGAAATATAACCGAAGATACCTCCAACAAAGATATTGATTGGTTGAAAAGATCTCTTGAACGAAGAGAAGATGATGGATTTAAATATGTCACTCTTGAAAACTTATGAATCATGAAACACGAAGGGAAATTATCAAAAATGACATAACACCACCTCAAAAGATGAGATAGGAAGAAGTCCACTTCGGATGCAAGGTGAAGTATGCTTGAACTCCTCAAAACAAGAAATGTGTTGAGCACCATGTTTAGTTTAGAGTATAGCTCGGCGGATCTTAATTTCGAGAGAAATCTTGAAGAACAATTGAATAATGCAAGGAACCCTAATGAACCACCATGTTGAGCCTTTGTGAGAACTCTGGTAATAAAAGAATGATCAAAGGAAAGGGAAGTTGGAAAGAAATCCGGGAGAAGCCTTACAATGATTAGATGGAGCTTTGAAATGATATAATTGAAATAACTTAGAGCTCCGGAAAAGAAAGATGAACAACTGGGAACCGAGAATTGATATCATGAACGAACTCCAGAATAAAAGAATTAAATCATCTCGAGGAAATAAGAATAATAATTATATCATGCTTATAGTTCATCAACTTAAATTGCTAACAAGCAACGGAATTGGCATGTCACTTATTCATCTTGAAGGGTTAATGATAGATATAGCACAAATATGAGAAGGTCTTGATGGAACCACCGGTGGAATTTGGAAACAATGACTGAATTGATATGATAACGAAGGAAGAGAAATCTTGAACGAACCACTGTAAGAATTGAAAATGAAAGTAGCAATGGAACAATTCACCAGAAAGAATTATAAAATGAGCGAAGATACTTGAGTGAATTTAGATACAAGAGAACGAAGAGATGACAAGCTGGCTAGATAATACTTGAATGATCCATCGGTAAGATTTGGAGAACAAGATCTGAAAGCTGAGAATGAATAATTCTGAGATGATGGGATCCGGAGAATTAAACTGAAAAGACTCCTGAATTGCTCCAGGTGGGTGAAAAGAATTCTCACAATCGAAAACAATTATGAGAGGATGGTAGCAAGCTTGAACTACGCATCTTTAGAAGAACAGATTAGATTGAAGAGAAACTCCTCTTCGGTGTTCAAATCCGAGAATGATGACGAGAAACACCACCAAAATTGTTGAGATACTCTGGGAGAATGAAGAGCATAGAGGTTGAGCCAACAATGAAAATAATTTGAAAGCAGCTTGAAAGAGACATTTGACCGATGAGGATTTATACTTACGTCAAATTTCGAAAAGAATTTGAGAATAACTCTTGGAAAAAATTAGAAGAGTTTGGTAAGATCCTGGGAAAATACCTGTGGGTTAGGGCCCACTCAAGAGAAACACCGTTGAAATTATTTTGAAAGAGATTGCACCGTTTGAATTAAATGGCTTGAATGAGATAACAACCTTGAAATAGCTTGAACAGATCTTAAATGAAAAGACCACCAAATGAATAGAGAAGTGAACGATTATGAGATGCTTAGATAAGAACTTCCAACATGGAAATCACGTGAAACAAGAGGAAGAGATATGATCAACAATGAAGCTTTATTTTAGACCACCGGAGAAGAAAGAGAACGAAGAATGATGGACTAGAAGCTTCCTTAGCATCTTCATGAGAATCACCAGGTAAGCACATGGAGGAAAAGAATGAAGAGACTTCACATGAATAAAATGGATACTCGATTAAGAAATCTGAGTCCTTGAAAAAAAGGTGGGAGGGCGGGAAAAACAAAGACAACTTGGGACGGATGAAACGAACACCGTTGCAAAGAACTGAGAATTGATCTAGCAAATATTGAAAGGATAGGATTAACTTGAAGAGAAGCACACCGGTTGGAAAAGAATTGACATGACAATCTCAATAGGCAATAAGGATTAGCATCCGCATTGAAATATGAGAACACCGCTTAGGGAAGGTATGGAATCAACACTTGACATTGAAGAAACTCAAATACCATAAACCAAAACAAAAACAAAGGATTTGGCTTGCAAAATTAGCCGGAACAAATACATATGATAGAGATTCACCCAATCCCATATCATGCATCTGTCGAAAAGATATTCTAGGAGCTACTTGAATTCCCACCTATTAACTCATGAAACTTTCTGGTTATGCAATCTGGTATTGGGGATACAGGGAGGCACAATATATATCACACAACTAACAAGCCCTACGCTCCAACTTTATCCATCCGTCAACACATAACCAAGAAAACTCCGGAAATCATATACATCAACCTTCGAAAAGCATCCATTATATGAGTTGTGGTAATACTCCCAAACTCCATCCCCAGTACTGGGTGGTGTCAAGGTTATCTCACTAGTAACTGCATAAAAGAGATTTTCGATGTCGGCAAACTCAGGTATTCCAGAACTGCAACGATAAAATTGTGACGACAACACCTCGAAGCTCAATTCCCCGGGACACTGCCACAACCCCTAAATGTTAGGAGGAACCAAGAACAATGTTCTCGTCATAAGAATATCGAAACGATTCCAAGATACCCGCGTGATCCTAATTATTTTTGTGAAATTTAAGGAGAGGAAAGTAAAAAACATCTACGTCAGGAGGCCTCACCAGAGCGATGAAGGGGACTGAGGAATAAAAAGAATCCTACTCTCCGATATATATAATCCTAATACTTAAAACATTTTTGTTCTAGACTCAACAACGTCAGCGGTTCGATCAAGCAGGGGGCTCCTAAGTCGGGGATGGCTCTGATTACCAACTTGTAACATGCACGATGCGACTATATCTCCCACGTGTAGAGGCACGACTTAGAGGCATAACCACATTGTGGTCTTATCGCAAGAAGGGTCATCTTCACACAATCCCATGTAATGAACAAGAAAGGGGGGTAATTAGATAGTTGGCTTACAATCGCCACGTCACATAATGATCCAATAATTCATACATAATTCAGAGTACACACATAGTCCGACTACGGACAATCCAAAAGAAAAGAAGATAACCCCAAATTCTAGATCCCCGATAGTCCCAACTGGGCACCACTACTGATCATCAGGAAAAACACATAGTAACAGCCAAGGTCCTCGTTGAACTCCCACTTGAGTTTGGTAGCATCACCTGCACTGGTATCATCAGCACATGCAACTGTTTTGGTAGTATCTGTGAGTCACGAGGACTCAGCAATCTCAAAACCCACGAGATCAAGACTATTTAAGCTTATGGGTAGGATGTGGTTATGAGGTGGAGTTGCAGCAAGTGCTAAGCAAATATAGTGGCTAACATACGAGTACAAGAGTAAGAAGAGAAACTACGCAACGGTCGTAAACTAGAAGCGATCCTGAACTACTTATGTTCAAACAAACCCCAACCGCGTTCACTTCTCGGACATTGCCGAAAAGAGACCATCAAGGCTACACACGCGGTTGATGCATTTTAATTAAGTTAAGTGTCAAGTTCTCTACAACCGGATATTAACAAATTCCCATCTGCCACATAACCGCGGGCACGACTCTCGAAAGTTTATACCCTACATGGGTGTCCCAACTTAGCCCATCACAAGCTCTCACAATCAACGAAGGATATTCCTTCTCCCGGAAAGACCCGACCAGTCCCGGAATCCTGGTTACAAGACATTTCGACAATGGTAAAAGAAGACCAGCAAGACCGCCCGATTTGCCAACAAATCCCGATAGGATCGCACATATCTCTGTTTGCTCTTGTTGTTGTAAATATGTAAAGCCAGCATTCAAGTTTTTAGCAAAGATTATAAACTAACCATATTCACAATAACGCTTAGGTCTCATGCTTACTCATATCAATGGCATAATCAACTAGCGAGCAATAATAATAAATCTCGGGTGACAACACTTTCTCAAAACAATTATAATATGATAACAATATGGTATCTCGCTAGCCCTTTCTGAGACCACAAAACATAAATACAGAGCACCTTTAAAGATCAAGGACTGACTAGACATTGTAATTCATGGTAAAAGAGATCCAGTCAAGTCAAACTCAATGTAAACTAATCAGTAATGAATGCAAATGACAGAGGTGCTCTCCAGCGGGTGCTTTTTAATAAGAGGAGGATTACTCAGCATAAAAGTAAATAGATAGGCCCTTCGCAGAGGGAAGCAGGGATTTTTAGAGGTGCCAGAGATCGGTTTTGAAATAGAGATGAATAATATTTTGAGCGGTATACTTTCATTGTCAACATAACAACTAAGAGATGGCGATATCTTCCATGCTACAGACATTATAGGCGGTTCCCAAACAGAATGGTAAAGTTTATACTCCCACTCCACCAACAAGCATCAATCCATGGCTTGCTCGAAACAACGAGTGCCTACAACTAACAAGAGTCCCAGGGGGAGTTTTGTTTGCAACTATTTTGATTTGATTTGCATAAAGCATGGGACTGGGCATCCCGGTGACCAGCCATTTTCTCATGAGTGAGGAGCGGAGTCCACTCCTCTTGAGAATAACCCGCCTAACAGGAAAGATACGGGCAACCCTAGTTGATACATGAGCTATTCGAGAATACAAAACAGGATATTTATTTGAAGGTTTAGAGTTTGGCACATACAAATTTACTTGGAACGGCCCGCATATAGGAAGGTATAGTGGACTCATATGGCACAACTTTGGGGTTTATGGAGTTGGATGCACAAGCAGTATTCCCGCTTAGTACAAGTGTAGGCTAGCAAAAGACTGGGAAGCGACCAACTAGAGAGCGATAACAGCCATGAACATGCATTAAAGTTAATGAACATTGAGTGCAAGCATGAGTAGGATATAATCCACCATGAACATAAATATCGTGAAGGCTATGTTGATTTTGTTTCAACTACATGCGTGAACATGTGCCAAGTCAAGTCACTTAAATCATTCAGAGGAGGATACCACCCTATCATACCACATCACAACCATTTTAATAGCATGTTGGCATGCAAGGTAAACCATTATAAGCTCCTAGCTAATTAAGCATGGCATAAGAAACTATGATTTCTAATTGTCATCACAAGCATGTTTATTCATAATAGGCTGAATCAGGAACGATGAACTAATCATATTTACAAAAACAACAGAGGTCGAGTTCATACCAGCTTCTCCCATCTCAATCAGTTCATCATATATCGTCATAATTGCCTTTCGCTTGCACGACCGAACGATGTGGATAATAATAATAGTGCACGTGCATTGGACTAAGCTGTAATCTGCAAGCATTCAATAAACAGGAGAAGACAAGGCCATATGGGCTCTTTTGTCAGATCAACAATAATGCATATAAGAGCCACTTCAACAATTTAATCATGATCTTCTCCTATCGACCCCCAAAGAAAAGAAAAGAAATAAAACTATATACACGGGAAAGCTCCCAACAAGCAAAAGAAGAACAAGAAATCTTTTTGGGTTTTCTTTTTAATTACTACTACAAGCATGGAAAGTAAACTAATTAAAAGCTACAACTAATTTTTTTGTTTTGTTATTCTTAAGGTTTATTAAACACACAAGAAGAAAGCAATAAAAAGGAAATAAACTAGCATGGATAATACAGTGAAAAAGTATGATCACCGACATCTAGCAATGGGTGTGTGAACATGAATGTAATGTCGATGAGAAATACGTACTACCCCAAGCTTAGGCTTTTGGCCTAATTTGGTCTATGGCCACGGCTGGCCTGGCGGATATCCAAAGTAATAGTTGGGGTCGTATTGTGATGCAGCAGTCATTGCATCATGGGTTGGAGCTTGGAGGTGAGCTATCTCAGCTCTCCTCTTATACTCTTCCGCCTCCTCTCTGGTTATAAAATATCTCCCGTTTGCCTGAAAGTCAAAGAAAGTAGAAGCAGGGAGAGCGACGTGATAGGTGCGTCGTCTGTCAAAGATTAGTTGGTACTGGAGGAACTGATCGTTCCTCTCAACAAACTGATGACGAACCATAGCCTCATAATCCAAATAAGCAGGAGGCAACTCAATATCATCCTCACGTATGGTTATGCCAAGAAAATTAGCTATGCGGGTTGCATAAATTCCACCAAAGAAATCTCCATTAAATCTATTAAGATGCAACCTACGTGCAACAATGGCTCCCAAATTATAAGATTTATCTCCTAACACAGCACTCCTAAGAATACTGAGGTTAAGGACACACATGTGACATGCTTCATCTTTACCGTTAATGCATCTACCTATGAAGAGAGCAAAATAATGTATAGCAGGAAAGTGAATGCTCCCTATGGTAGCTTGTATTATATCTCTGGACTCTCCCACAGTTATACTAGCAAGAAAATCTCTAAACTCAGATTTCGGGGTTCATTAGTACTACCCCATTGTGGAAGTTTGTAGGCAGTGGTAAAATCCTCTAAGTCCATAGTATAAGAATTTTCATAAAGATCAAACAGGACAGTTTGAAAATTGCATGAAGATGTAAATTCAAACCTCCTCACAAAGGAACTAGTGAGATAGTGGTACTGACGACACTTTTCTGCCTCGAAGCTCACAAGATCAGCATTACACAAATATGAGTTAAATTCTTCCTTAATTCCTTCTCAATCCATGAAGTCCTCTGAAGGCCATTCACAAGACCGCACTGGAGTGTCCCTTGGTGGCTCATCATTAGCATCACGCATTGCAAGCCTGGGTCCTTGTTTCCTTGAAGAACCACCTTGGTAAATTTTCCTAAACATATCTCTTCCTCTGAAAAATTTCTGAAATTTTTAGTAACTTCAAATAAAAGTAAACCAAACTCAACAAAATTGATAGCAACTACTCCTACAAGTGCCTAGAGCCCGTATCATGCATTAGAACTACTTGGAACCATATAAATTTGAAATGCAAGCTCAAGAACATGGTCACCTAGGCAGCACAAATTTGCAATGAATAAAGAGCTAGAACAAACACTAATTGGACCAATGGAGGAGTCACATACCAAGGAACAATCCCCCAAAGCAGTTTTTTGAGAGGTGCTTTGAGCAAGGAGATCGAAAATTGCAGCAAAAGGGGCTAGAACTCGTGCTTGAGCTGGATAATGGTGTTTGTGGGAGGAAGAAGGAGTGTGTGGGTGCAGGAATAAGTGGAGGAGGGCCACCATGGGCCCACGAGGCAGGGGGCGCACCCTCCACCCTCGTGGCCAGGTGGATGCCCCCCTGCTGTGTTCTCAGTGCCAAATATTCTCAAATATTCCAGAAAAAAATCATATTTAAATTTCAGGGCATTTGGAGAACTTTTATTTTCACGGTATTTTTATATTACATGGATAATTCAGATAACAGACAGAAAATACTATTTTTACTTTATTTAATATAAATAACAGAAAGTGAAAGGAGGCCACAGGAGGTTGTGCTTTCTAACTTCATCCATCTCATGATCATCAAAAGGAATCCATTAACAAGGTTGATCAAGTCCTGTTAACAAACTCATTCCGAATAACATGGAACCGAAGAAATTTTGAATAACACTATGTTACCTCAACGGGGATATGCACATCCCCAATAATTAGAATATCATATTTCTTCTTGATAGTAGGAAGAGGAAATTCAAAACGTCCAAAAATAATCGATGGAACTTTTCTAATAGAATTAATACTATGAACTTGAGGTTGTTTCCTTGGAAAGTGTACCGTATGCTCATTACCATTAACTTGAAAAGTGACATTGCCTTTGGTGCAATCAATAACAGCTCCTACAGTATTCAAAAATGGTCTTCCAAGAATAATAGACATACTATCGTCCTCGGGAATATCAAGAATAACAAAGTCCATTAAAATAGTAACGTTTGCAACTACAACAGGCACATCCTCACAAATACCGACAGGTATAGCAGTTGATTTATCATCCATTTGCAAAGATATTTCAGTGGGTGTAAACTTATTCAAATCAAATCTACGATATAAAGAGAGAGGCATAACACTAACACCGGCTCCAAGATCACATGAAGCAGTTTTAACATAATTCCTTTTAATGGAGCATGGTATAGTGGGTACTCCTGGATCTCCTAACTTCTTAGGTATTCCACCCTTAAAAGTGTAATTAGCAAGCATGGTGGAAATTTTAGCTTCCGGTATCTTTCTTTTATTAGTAACAATTTCTTTCATGTACTTAGCGTAAGGATTCATTTTGAGCATATCAGTTAATCGCATATGTAAAAAGATAGGTCTAATCATTTCAGCAAAGCGCTCAAAATCCTCATCATCCTTTTTCTTGGATGGTTTGGGACGAAAAGGCATGGTTTTTGAACCCATGGTTCTCTTTCTTTACCATGTTTCCTAGCAACAAAGTCTCTCTTATCATAATGTTGATTCTTTGATTGTGGGTTATCAAGATCAACATCAGGTTCAATTTCTATATCATTATCATTGCTAGGTTGAGCATCATCATGAACATTATCATTACCATTATCACTAGTTTCAGGTTCATTACCAGATTGTGTTTCAGCATCAGAAATAGAAATATCATTTGGATTCTCAGGTGTTTCAGCAATAGGTTCACTAGAAGCATGCAAAGTCCTCTCATTTTTCTTTTTCTTACTTTTAGAAGGACTAGGTGCATCTATATTATTTCTCTAAGAATCTTTCTCAATTCTCTTAGGGTGGCCTTCAGGATACAAAGGTTCCTGAGCCATTTTACCAGTTCTAGAAGCCACTCTAACAACATAGTCCTTATTCTTACTATACAATTCATTGAGCAAATCATTTTGAGCTTTAAGTACTTGTTCTACTTGAGTGGTAACCATAGAAGCATGTTTACTAATAAGTTTAAGTTTACCTTTGACATTAGCCATATAATCACCAAAATGTTCAAGCATATCAGCACTGCGTTTTAATTCTCTACCAAAATAAGCATTGAAGTCTTCTTGCTTAACCATAAATTTATCAAACTCATCTAACCATGGGATAGCAAACTTGGTGAATGGGATTTCAACTTTATCATATCTATAGAGAGAATTTACCTTTACTACCTGTGTCGGGTTATAAAGATCATGTGTTTCTTCAATAGGCGGTAAATTAAGACCATGTATTTCTTCAATTGGAGGTAAATTCTTAACATCTTCAGCCTTAATACCCTTTTCTTTCATGGATTTCTTTGCCTCTTGCATATCTTGAGGACTGAGAAATAGAACACCCCATTTCTTCGGAGTTGTTTTAGCAATAGGCTCAGGAACTGGCTCAGGAAGTGTCCAATTATTTTCATTTGTCAACATATTACTCAATAAAATTTCAGCTTCATCCGATGTTCTTTCCCTGAAAACAGAACAAGCAAAACTATCCAGGTAATCTCTGGAAGCATCGGTTAGTCCATTATAAAAGATATCAAGTATTTCATTTTTCTTAAGAGGATGATCAGGCAAAGCATTAAGTAATTGGAGAAGCCTCCTCCAAGCTTGTGGGAGACTCTCTTCTTCAATTTGCACAAAATTATATATATCCCTTAAGGCAGCTTGTTTCTTATGAGCAGGGAAATATTTAGCAGAGAAGTAATAAATCATATCCTGGGGACTACGCACACAACCAGGATCAAGAGAATTAAACCATATCTTAGCATCACCCTTTAATGAGAACGAAAATATTTGAAGGATATAAAAATAGCGAGTTCTCTCATCATTACTGAACAGGGTGGCTATATCATTTAATTTAGTAAGATGTGCCACAACAGTTTCAGATTCATAGCCATAAAAAGGATCAGATTCAACCAAAGTAATTATCTCAGGATCAATAGAGAATTCATAAACTTTATCAGTAACAAAGATAGGTGAAGTAGCATAAGCAGGATCATATTTCATTCTAGCATTCAAAGTTTTTTGTTTAAGCTTAGCTAATAATTTCTTAAGATCTGTAAGTGCATCTAGTGCCCATTAGTGATTTTAGTGTATTGAAGACTTATAGGTTAAGGGACTAATGTGTTTTTAAGTGTACACAGGTCTATAAGTTTATGAGGAGTTTGATATTTACAGAGAAAGTTGACCCCTAAAAATGAAGTTCTTCGACTGAAGACTTTGGATTTCTGAAGACTTTGAAAGTGAAGAAATTGGTGTGACCTCGAAGACATGGTATTCATTTGATGAACATGAAGCGTGAAAACTTTTGTTTTCATAGTTTCATTTTATCTTTCTTGAGTCATAGGAAACACCGTACTGTTAAAGGGGGTCAAGGAAATACTAAGGAAAAATTTCCATGTGATGCTCAACTCAAAATCCTACACCTACCAATCCCTTCGAGTGAAGCCATTGGAAATCTCATATAGTCCAGTCATATTCTTCAGTGACAGAGACGAAGTTCTTCTGGTCTCTGAGGAATTTGTACTGACTGAGGAGTTAGGAACTCGCCAGTGCGGATTACCTACACAGTGAGGAACATGATAGCCCTGAGGATTTTCTTCTCAAAATTCCGACCGTTGTTGTGCTATGAGCCAGCTGTCCCAAAATATCTATCCACCTAACGGTCATATCATTGAAGGGCATTTATGTCTTATCATGTCGGGCTGCTCCCTAGGCTATAAATAGCCGCCCCCTACAACCACTAGCTGGTTGGCTGCTCCGAGAGAAACTGGCACTTGTCAATTGAGAGCAACCCATCCTCCGAGGACTTTGAGCGAAAATCATCAAGTGAGGAAAACCCAAACCCAAACACCTACAAACCCCAAGTGATTGAGCATCACTAAAGAGATTGATCCTGCGTGGATCCGACGCTTGTTACCTTTGAAGACTGTGCTTCTTCCAGACGGTTAGGCGTCATGGTCTAGAGCATCCAAGAGGAATTGTGGATCGCCGAGTGACCAAGTTTGTGAAGGTTCAGAAGTCACCTGAAGACTTACCACGAGTGATTGGGTGAGGTCCGTGTGACCTTAGTTCAAGGAGAATACGGTGAGGACTTGGTGTCCTGAGCTGCGTGTTCAGGACTGGGTGTCCGGGACTGTGTGTCCTCTAGTTTAAATACTCAGCCGCTCCAACCAGATGTACAACTGAGACAGCAGTTGGAACTGGTATACCAAATCATTATCTTCACCAAGCTTACTGGTTCTATTTCCTCAACTCTTTCATTTCCTCACAACTGTGTTGTGTGATTGTTCATATCTGTGTTTGAAGACTTTGACTGAAGACTTTCTCAATTTCCTCAGTTCAACTTCTTCAGTTTGTTTGTCTTCATCCTGTGTTATCATGTGCTTACGCTTTTTGTACTCTGCGCCTGTCTTCATTTCAGCATGATGACTATGCTTGTGTTCTGTTATGTTTACTTTTGAGTACTTATTCCGCTGCAAGTAGTTATTCACTAAGGAATTTCCTCACCTACAAATTCCTCAGTGAAG
>NC_053027.1:372864521-372879436 GCF_003073215.2 Triticum urartu | reverse complement strand
GTGGAGGGGGATCGAGATCAAGTGTCCTCATGAATTCAAAAAGTGCCCGTGAAATTTAAAAATATTCATGATATCAAAAAGTGCCCGTGAAATACAATCGAGAAATGAAGACTACGATTTAAATACAATCGATCTTAGCTAGCTATCTGTTCACAATCTTCTTGCCCTTCCTTTTCGCAAATGGAGTTCTTTTGTGGAACGGACGTCCTTTAGGTAGGGTGGTCCTGCTTCTTCTTGTGGTGTGTGCCGCTACTTCATCGTCATCGTCATGTTCGATCTTCGGGTTGCCGTACTTGTCGAAGTCTTGCTCATTGGCTACTCCATCCATTCTGATGATCTTCCTTTTGCCTCTCCTCACGACAACACGACTGGGCTTTGACGGGTCGGTAATGAAGAAGCATTGGTCCACTTGGGAAGCCAGTACCCATGGCTCATTTTTCGCGGTGATGTTTGCGCCCGCGGTCTTGGATTTGGCTTCGGGTATAACCATGGTGGTGAAATACCGGTCTTCTTTTAGGACGCTCTTGGCCCATCTGACACGGAACATCGGGACCTTCTCTCCAGCGTAGCTCAGCTCCCAGATCTCCTCGATCCTTCCGTATTATCTGTCCTTGTCGTTACCGGTGTAGGATTCCATCGTTACCCCGGAGTTCTGATAACCATCGCTCTTCATGTCCTTGTTCTCGGTGTAGAATGTGTAGCCGTTGATATCGTATGCCTCATAGGTCATCAGGTTGTGCTCGGCGCCCTGTGACAAGGCGAATATGAGTTGTTCTTCCGCGGAAGAATCCTCATGTAAAGGGTACAACAGAAGCTTCTGCTTGAACCAACGCGTGAAACATGAGTTGTGCTCTTTGATTATATCTCTGTCCGTCCTCTGTTGGCCTCGGTCATTGTACGTCTTCTCAATAAAGGTTTTGTGCTCTACCACCCAAGGATCGACCACGTCTATGTGTTGTAGTGCGACTAGGTTTGCTCTTTCAAAGTCAGCGAGTCGACCCTCGAAGTCGACATGCATTTCGCGGCGACCCTCACGGTGACCCCATCCAGCGAGCCTGCCAAGGTGCCTATTGACGGGTAGACCAACGGGGTTCTCGATGCCTAGATAATTCATGCAGTAGGAGATGCACTCTTCGGTCAGAAAGCCCCTGGCTATACTTTCCTCTGGACGTGACATGTTGCGAACGTATCCTTTGATGACACCATTCATCCTTTCGAACAGCATCATGCTGTGCAGGAACGTCGGCCCGAGTTGGATGATATCCTCCACGATATGGACCAGCAGATGCACCATAACGTCGAAGAATGCAGGCGGGAAGTACATCTCAAGCTCGCATAGTATCACCACGATCTCTTCCTGTAGCCTTCTGAGTTGCCTCATGCCAATCGACTTTCGAGAGATGACGTCGAAAAAGTTGCATAGGCCAAATAGCGTTTCACGGACGTGCGCGTCCATGATCCCACGGATTGCAACTGGAAGTATCTGCGTCATCAGCATGTGACAGTCGTGAGACTTCATCCCGCTAAACTTCTGCTTCGCTGGGTCTAGGTATCTGCTTATCTTCCCCGCGTAACCATAAGGAAGTTTTACTCCTACGAGGCAGGTGAAAAACTGCTCGATCTCCTCCTGACTTAGAGTGAAGCACCCGGGAGGGTAGTCACTTCCGGTCTTCTTGGCCTTTTTGCCTTTGCGACGAGTTTCTGTGTCCTGCTTCGCCTCATCATCATCATCATCATCATCATCATCATCATCAT
Source organism: Triticum urartu (assembly GCF_003073215.2). Taxonomy (NCBI): domain Eukaryota; kingdom Viridiplantae; phylum Streptophyta; class Magnoliopsida; order Poales; family Poaceae; genus Triticum; species Triticum urartu. The sequence continues at coordinate 372,877,681 of NC_053027.1, read as the reverse complement.
TAGCGTGAAGCTCCTGCCTGATGCCCATTGATTTCAAGTCTGCCCTTGCTTTCGGCCCATCTTTGGTCCTCTCTGGCATGTTGAGCAGGGTACCAAGCAGACTCTCGCACACGTTCTTCGTGATATGCATGGCATCAAGGCTGTGAGGAACACGGTGGATCTTCCAGTACGGCAAGTCCCAGAAAACAGACCTCATTTTCCATACCTTCAGCAGCAGCTCTGGCGCCTTTCACTTCTTTCCTGGCTCTGGCGCCTTTTGCTTCTTTCCCGGCAGTGGGCAATCTTTCCAATTTTTCAACAGCTCGTCTATTTCCTCGCCGCTCCTCGTACGCGGGCGTTTTCCGGGTTTGGTTTCACCATCGAACAGATCCTTGTGTTTCCTCCACGGGTCATCGTCGCGAAGCCACCTTCGATGTCCCATGAACACGGTTTTCGAAGATCCGGGATCTCTATCTAGCTGGCGATACGTTGTGTCATCCATGCACCTTACGCATCCAGAAAATCCATGGACTACCTGCCCCGCGAGATATCCATAACCGAGATAATCGTGCACCGTCGTGAGCAGTGCGGCTCTCATAGGGAAATATTCTTTCTCTGTGGCATCCCACGTATTGGTTGGCGTTTTCCACAGCGTGTCTAGATCCTCTTTCAGCAGCCCCAGATACAGATTGATGTCGTTCCCTGGTTGTTTCGGCCCTTCAATTAGCATACTCATGTGAATGTACTTCCTCTTCATGCACAACCAGGGGGAAGGTTGTACATCCACACAAACACAGGCCACGTGCTATGTGTGCTTCTCTGGCTGCCAAACGGATTGACTCCATCGGTGCTCGCGCCCAGCACGATGTTCCTTGGATCCTTCCCAAATTCTGGGTATTCGAAGTTCAACGCTTGCCACTGGCTCGCATCCTTAGGGTGAATCAGCATCTTGTCTTTTTTATTTATCTCCAGATCATTTTCGTCATCTTCCCGCTTCTTCTCCTCCCTATCCGCGTGCCAACGCAGGAGCTTTGCTACCTTAGGGTCCGCAAAATACCGCTGCAGACGAGGAGTGATCGGAAAGTACCACACCGATTTTCAAGGAGCTTTCTTCCTCTTCTTGTATCGAGTGACGCCGCACACCGGACATATGGCAGACTCTGCGTGCTCGTCCCGATAAATGATGCAATTGTTCATGCACACATGGTATTTCACGTGCGGTAAATCCAGAGGACACATGATTTTCTTCGCCTCCTCGAAACTGGTCGGGCACTTGTTCCCCTTGGGAAGACGTTCGTGCCAAAATGACATGTTCTCGTCGAAGCATGCGTCGGTCCTTTTGTGTTTTACCTTCATCTCCAGAGCCATGAGCGTTACTTTCAGGCGGGTATCCTCGGGCCTGCAAACTTCATACAATGGAGTAACCGCGTCTATCTCCAGTTGATCCAGCTTGGCTTTCTCTCTGGCGGCAGCTCTTGCGTTATCCGTCTGCTTGAGAAGCAGCTATTGAATATGAGGGTCCTGCACCCAGCCTCCATCGTCGTCTGCTCCGGCATCTTCATCTTCATGATCATGCCCTTCGTCTTGATCTTCCTCATCATCCTCTATGACATGATCTTCTACACGATGACTGTGTACAGCATCACCGTCGTGATCATGTCCTGGAGATTCTTCGTCTTCTCGCCCGCCCTCGCCGCGGTGGTACTTGTCTTGTTGCCCTTCCTCATTTCTTGCCCGCCCCCCATGGACGACTTCATAGTCATCTTCATCACCTTGCCACCGATAGCCATCCATGAAACCACGCAAGAGCAGGTGGTCCCGCACCTGCCCGGAATCCGGGTCTGCAATAAGGCTCTTCAGCTTGCATCTTCGACACAGACATCTTATCTCCGTCTCGTTCTTTTGAAGCATCTCGGCCTTCACGGAGCTCAAAAACCTATTCACGATGCCTTTGGTCATCGTGCGGACCATGGTCGCCTACGGGGTAGAGCAAAACGATATTTTAGAACCAAGAAAAAAATTTGGCATGACCTTCCCTAAAAATAGGACCAAAAAGAATGCATAGTGCCAAAATTCTGTCCGAAACGGAAATGAATCAACATTCCGGCAAAATATTGGCAACTATCGCATTTCAAATACCGGTACCTGCAAACACAAACATAGATGCAACACCACAAACACATGCAACACCACAAACATACATAGATCTAGCTAGGCCACAAAAAGTGCATGTGCACGTTGTTGGAGCGAGCTAGGGAGAAAAAAAGTAGATCTACATCATGAAGATAGCTTTCCCCTTACTTACCTATCAAAAAAGGTAATTTCACCACTTAATTTTGATGAATCTATGGTGGAAATGAGGTGAGAAGGAGGAGGCAGCCGAAAGCTTGGAGAAGGAGGTGGAGGGAATGAAGTGGGGAAAGTGAGTGGGTAGGTGTGGGGCTGCCAAAATATCTTGTTGGGGTCCCAGGTTACTAATGGCGCACCACCTGCACATGCGCCATTAGTAACCCTGGTTACTAATGGCGCACCTGCAGGTGGTGCGCCATTAGTAGTTTTGCAGAAAAGTAAATATATATATATATATACTAATGGCGCACTTTTAATAGGGTGCGCCATTAGTAGTTTTTGCAAAAAAAAGAATAAAAAATCAGTACTGGCGCACTCCTTGTCTGGTGCGCCATTACTAGTTAGAACTAGTAATGGCGCACCAGACATAGGATGCGCCATTAGTATGTATGTAAAAATAAATAAAAAATTATCACTAGTGGCGCACCTGTTTTCTGGTGCGCCATTAGTGTCTTCCACACTAATGGCGCATCACCAACTGGTGCGCCATTAGTATATAGTAGTGGCGCACTACTTCCCTGGTGCGCCATTAGTGTCGATCCTATCATAGCCCTTTTCCTAGTAGTGTGGGGACAAATATAATCTAAACAACCCTAAACAGAGCTCCACAATTTTATCTAAGGTCGAGGGGTTGACCCACGACAATCATAGCTCCGCCTAAACAGAACATTTGCGTGTACTGTAGTAATAGACTTAATATTCATGTTTCAGTTTCATGTTCATTTTAAATATTGAACTGAGGACCATGGATGTCTTACATTTTACTCCCTTTGTTCCTAAATATTAGTCTTTTTAGAGGCTTCAAATGGGTTGGCACATACGAATGTATATAGACATATTTTAGAGTCTAGATTCACTCATTTTGCTCCGTATGTAGTCACTTGTTGAACTCTCTAAAAGACTAATATTTAGGAATAGAAGGAGTATTTTTGAATTCGTGTCATACATGCATGGTTTGGAAAAATAGATGCACTATACTTATTGGATTGTTGTTGTGTTCGTGCGTGTGTGTCTTTCTGTGTGTGTGTGTGTGTGTGTGGTCATATGCTTGATACATACAAAGTTTTCTCACCTCCATATTGTTCATCTTTTAAATTTGAATTTGCATTGGAAAACTTACTAGGGATACCATGAAATGTGAAATCCACGTTGAGATCACTATATCACAAACTCACTCTAATTCAACAACTCGTCATAAATCAATTACCATGTTGAGATTAGTATTTGCAAGGAAAATATGGGTATTGTAATACACATAGATTCGTTCGGCAATTTAAAAGGTTCCTTTCGTATTCTCGAATGGTAGGACCCAACAGTGTGCCAGCCAGACCTTGGCTCGTGTTGATCCTAAAAAAATGGGCTTGTGTCCTTCGGTGGCGTGCGTGGTACACACATTAGGCAACCCCATTACCCCAACCAGTCGAGCCTCAGCGTTTCAAGTCGAAATATCTGGCGGCCAGAATTCCAGCCCTAGGAAATTCCCCTCATGTCCCCGGTCCATAATGACTATCGATGAACAACGGAGGCATGCTTTAGTAACTAGACAACGTTACCTACCGTGCCGACCACGGTTCAATTCCCTCGGTCGCCGCTCGTCAAGGTCACCCGTCAACTGCATTGCCTAGTACTACTACTACTACACCAGGATGAGCACATAATTGAGCCCGTTTGTTCGTGCCTAGTACTTGAGTTAATATATCAGGCAATGCACTGGTACGGAGGGATTATCGTTTTACTTTGCATATATAACTTGTCTGAAGTCTAACTAAGCAAAATGTTTGACCAAATCCTTTCTTAAGAAATACAACAGGACAGATGTACGGCTTGAAAATTTATTGCATGATGCAGGTTATGATATTGTTTCGAATCCTGGATCTTAAATTTCATAAAATCCAAAAGTGAGCATAACTTCTTGAAACTAAGAATGGTCACGTGATATGGCACAAATATTACTTCGTAAGTTTTTTCTTCAATTTGAGACAAGCTGCTTATGACAAGTTGCACAAATGAAGAGCCAAGGTATTTTGGAAGAAAGACCTGTCACGTTAAGGCGAACGCTTTCACTATTGAAACCGTGGGTGTTTACGTGCCGCCACGAGTCCCCGCTTCTCATCGGCAGGTGCCGTCTGAGAAAGCGTGTGAGTCGACGGGAGGTGTGCGAGCAGACCGTTGCGTCGACTGTCAGGGAGGCGTGTGAGTAGACCGCTGTATAGGCTCACCAGGAGGCGAGCCCTTTGACCAGGCTCCGCCGCCCACCGTTGTCCCAACCGCTCCCACTTTTAATGTCATCGGCGCTGTAGTTTAAAATCAACCCCGCACTACCCGGTATCGCTACAATCCTCTTTCTTCCTCTCCGATTCTCCTGTCGTCTACCTCCAACTAGCCTGACCTAAACGTACGACATGCCGCATCACGATGGTCTGCCCTTAGTGTTCCAGTTTCCTGAGGAAGACACCCAGCCGGAGTCTCAAGAACATAAGGCGCTATGGGACGAGCTTGAACTGGCCTTGCGGGAAGACGCCGCGCCTGTCCCCGCTCCCGTTCCGGCTCCCGTCGCCCCGACTGCGCCAGCGCCCATCCTCGTGGCATTGATGGGCTGGGAGCCGCACATTGTCGCCGAGCTTGATCCCACAGGGTTCCACAAGGTGTCCGCTGACTTTCACGCGCCCGTGCATCTGCCAGCGCATGCGCCTGCGCGTGCACTAACGCGCACGCCCATGCCGGTGCCCGTGCACCTACCAGCGCATGCGCCTCCGCGTGCACTGACGCGCACGCCCGTGCCGGTTCCCGTGCACCTGCCAGCGCATGCGCCTGCGCATGCACTGACGTGCGCACCCGTGCCGGTGCCCGTGCACACGAATGTCTCCGACGCGCCGTTGACAGCGCCTGTCCCCGCGCGGGTGCCAGTGCCCCCCTCAGTGGCATGGATGGCCGCCGTCGACCGCTTCCTTGCACCAACGCCAGTCGCCTCCTCCCGCCAGCCGACTCGCTCCGAAGTCCAGAACATTTTGGCCTTCCTTGAAGCTAGGCCAACGTCCAGGAGTACGCCAACAACGGCGCAAGACGCCACCGTCGTCGTCGGTCAGTGGCCCGACGACACAGAGAGCATGACAGAGGAGCCGCTTCCCACCGCGAGACGCCCCCGCCATCGCCGCGTAATCTAAATTTGCCATGAAAAACGTTCGGATTGCCATGCTTAAAATCCGAACGTTTATCATTTCCGTTTATTTTATATCGATCGTCATATAATTTAAAGTCGGAGTCAGACTGAACGAAATGTATGGTTTGATCGATTGAATGTTCTGCTAGACTGCTTCAATGTCGAGCACTCAACACGTTTAGCGTGCAGTTAATTTCATGCCAAAAATAGTGCTAATCACATGACAACACGCAAATAATATCCTAGTAGTTAATATCCGCATGCACTTAATATACTTCCAAATTAACGTGCATTGCACGTACACACTGACTAGTGCTGCTAGTACGTGAAACTGGTGCCGTGACTTGTGAACGCGTCCAGATATGGTCAACGGCAACATCGCCCACGAGTTCTTCCTGTTTGCCCATGCGTCTAAATGCAGAAGGGGAGGAGAGAGAGAGCACACATGGAACCCACCAATAAGTGAAGGCGAATAGTACTAAAAATAATATTACATGTTATCCATTAATTAGGCTGTGGTAATATAAAAACATTATGTGAACAAAGGGGGTACAACAAACATTGCTATTCTACGTATGTTGCCTACTCTTGACGTGCGGCTTGAAGGCCCGGTCGCATGTTCGATCCTCGTCCTTTATTTTTTAATTTGTATATGGGTCCAAATTTGTTTCATGACATGTGGGCCCCTCGGTGTGTAGTTTGTACCACTTTAATTTGTGGGTCGAAATTTTTTCCATTCTAAGTGGACTATCGGTGTGTAGTTTTGTAGCTTATTTATAATAATTAAAGAGAATAACATAGTTTTTTCAATAATACCATGGTGCGACGTTGAAGGCGAGAAAGGACGTGTGAGAGAGCGATGACCGAGCCAGAGGGAAATCAACTAGGACAGTTGTGTGGGTTGCAACGGTGTTTGGAGTAGTTGTGGGCCGAATGCTACGAAAATATAATCTAAACCGACCGGAATAAATGCCTACACAAATTAATCCAAGGTTGGAGTGCCCCTCGCAATGTAAATAGCTCCGGCTTTGCGAGGGATGGAGAGGTAGTAGCTTCAACGCGTGGAAGATACGGTGTGAGAAAGCGAGGTCAATCGAGAGACATATAGATAGAGAGACAAAGTGAGTGTGGTCCGACATTCATTGAACAAATATATATGCTCTGGAGAGATATTGTCCGATTGAGCTTTTTGGCAAGGGTGAGGGCTGTAAGATAGAGCTTGAGAGATGATCCAGTCACAGACGTGTAGATATATTTTGTGCGTGGGAGGAAGCAAGGTCAACCGATCACATAGGGTCGCCGTGCGATCGAAAGAGTGAGACGGGTTGGAGAGAGTGACCTAGATAGACGATGTGCGTGAGAGAGTATACAGTGTGAATAGGTCGAATTGGGCTCAAACATGGTGATATATCGTTTTTGTCCGAGAAAGAGCGAGGTCAATCGAGACATACGGAGAGAGAGAGAGAGATTGAGTGAGTGTGGCCCACCATGAGGTCGAAAGAGTGGTGGCGGCTTGGATGGACTGACCTAGATAGACAATCTGCGTGAGAGAGTATAGAGTGTGTCGATCGAGGCCCGAACATGGAGATATATCATTTGTGTGTGAAAGAAAATGAGGTTAAATGAGACTCAGATAAAGAGAGCGAGATTGAGCGAGTGTGGCCCGCCGTGCGGAAGAAAGAGTGAGACAGTCTCGAGGGAGTGACCTAGATATACAACGTGCGTGTGTGCCCATGCACGAGAGGTTGGGGGGCTAGATAGGCAATGCATGTATTTAGCGCGAGAGGGTGAGAGGGAGAGGGGGGGGAGAGAGAGAGCTCGGCATGGGGTGCAATGGCGGGTGTGTGAGGTAAATACATTTGGTAATAGAGTGGAAAAAGGGGTTGTGTAGTTGAGACTTAGAGATCGAAACATGGAGAGAAAGAATGAATGTGTGTTGGAAACCGATAGCTTCCTAAGGTGGTTTGGAGAGGAAGATTGACCGATACAGGAAGTATGTAGCATTTGTGCGGGGGGGGGGGGGCAAAAACAACATTTGAATGTACATAGTACGAGACTTAATATCGATGTTTCAATTCGGTGTACATTGTAAGATTTGAACCGAGGACCAGGCATACGGGTAATTATTTCGAATTCGTGCCATACTAAGTTTCGAAAAGTTGACATTGACTCAGTTTGTTGTGCTATTTTGTAGGTCATATGTTTGAATCCATCCAAAAGTTTTCTCACTACCATGGTGTTCATCATATACATATGAATTTGTATTAAAAAAGTAGCGTGATACAGTGAAATGCGAAATCCACGTTAGAATTGGAGATCGCTACGTGACACACACTCTAATTCAAATAACTAACTACGTGACACACACTCTAATTCAAATAACTAATTATGTGACACACACTCTAATCCACGTTAGCGTGGTACTTTTATTTTCAAATAACTCCTCATTAATTAATTTATAGTACTCCCTCTGTTCACTTTTATAAGACCTTGAAGACATTTCAGACAATGTGCAAAACAGTTCATTTTAAGTTGTCTGAAACGACTTACAAAAGTGAACGGATGGAGTATCTCGTTTCGAATGACTAATTATTGCAAGGAAAACACGGGCATGGTAATACATACAGATTCGTTTGCAAATGAAAGAAGATTCATTTGCATTCTCAAATGTAGGCGCACCAGGCAAACCAGGGTCGTGTCGGGGTGGACGCTGCTTCGGTGCCTTAAAGGCAACTGCCTTTGGGTCACTGACATGTGGGCCAGCCACCTGTTGGGCCCATATGTCATGGACACAAAGGCAGGTGCCTTAAGGCACCGAAGCATAGTCCTGTCGGGGTGGTCGCGTGTGTCGACGGACGCGTAGCACCCAGCCACCCACCCCCGTCCCCCCAAAAAAAGGACGACGACAATATAAGTTCGCGCTTCCACGTTTCGGATTGAAATATCTGGCGGCCCAAATTCCAGCCCTGCAAAATCTCTCTTCTCCACCGTCCCCTTCCGCGCCCAGATTGCTCAAATCCCTAATTCGCCGCCAACCCTTGAATCGCCCCTCGTCTCGTCTCTTTCCCCACCGTTCCCCACCTCTGTGCCGGACGACGACGACAAAGACGACGGTCGCGATTCACCACCGCACCGGAGCTACCTCATCTACGCCCTCGTCCACCGCACAGGGTGGTCCACCGACAACGTCAGCTGCCGCAACCGACATGCCTCACAGACACCGAGTTCCACCGCATCAGGTGCGCTTCACCGACGCCGTCTCCCAGCTCACCGGGGCTACTTCACCAAGCACATCGTCGTACCTCCGCCCCCCCGAGGCCGTTGGGGCTTCACCAATGGTCTCGTCCACCGCATCGTAGTGCTCCGCTTCCACTCAAGATCTACATCCGTGCACGGCAAGCCAACGCCAGTGCATCACCCTCAACGTCTCTGAAGTGACCCGCACTCTATCTAGGCGAGCATGCCCAAACGCCGGCCCGAACTAGGTATCCACACATCACTCCCTTGTGCACTGTTCCGACGATGTTTGGATATCCTTTCACTGCTCTCTTAGCTTACACGCCTATGCAACTTTGACCTTAACTCTTATTTCTTCTAGAGATATCATCTAAAACAAGCAAATCCATATTTTAGCGAAGCATGACGGCGCTACGGGATCTGGTACACATCCTGCACACCCGTATAACCTTGTAAGTATCTGTCCTCCGGTACAACATCAAGGTCGATTCCTCTTATTTGATCAACCATTCGCCGTGTCAAAAATGCAGAGGGGGATGCAAGGAGCACAAGGCCTGCACATCCAAGCAAGTGGTAACATGGACTTGTACATGGAACATCCCAAGCGCAAGCAGAGCTGTAGTGAGCCTGTACAACGAGCTAGCGTAGGTCCCTGCATTTCATTTAATTCATACTGGCATTTGTGTATGATTTGTGTGCAGTGGCTGATCCATGAATTCAAGTTACCAGGGGCGAACATTTAACTCAAAAAATACAAAGGCACTTGCACTCCGGAAATCAACATAACTTGAGAAATGTGAAGCTACATGCACTTTGAAAACCAGCTAATGATCCAAAGTAGTTCAGATTATAAACACTAAATGATGCAAGCACCAAAAAACATAAAATGCAACATGGTGTACAAGGACTAAAAACATGGTCTGTACCTGCTTGAATTATTCGTTCTCTGGCTGAAAATATCGAAGTGTAATTGCACGTATAACCAGTGCGCAAACTGCATATCAATATATCTATCCTGCACAAGTATGCCAATAGTTTCAAACAAGAGATTAGAAAAGTATTTATGCTATGTTGTCATGATACGGGGACTTCCTGGTAGATGGCCTCGACGTTTCCTCAAGCTATGAAAATGCATTATAATTTGCTTGTCATCAATGCCTGCAAATCTCTGTCTCTCTCAACATAGTAGATCATCATTAGACACTAAATCCTTCAATGAGATTGCAAAATGCTTGCATTAGATCCCTCATTAGACACTATATGTTCATCACCAGGAGCATGTAAAATGTTTGCATCAAATCCTTCATTAGCAGTCTATTCATTAGACACTTCAGGCTCAAGAACAACATGAGCTTGTATGTTTGCACCGGAAACTTGATTAGATACATCAGATTTAGTCGGTTCAGTATTGATTGGGGGAGTTATAAAATAAGTAGAAATTGGTTTCATTTTATCATAGATTCCCTACATACAAGCAGTTTTACAACACCGTCAGGTTTAACTATTGGCCAGAAATTGAAGAGTTGAATTAGATATAATCAGGGATGTGATGTACCTGCTCATTGCGCATGCTACTCTTGCAATTAGCGACTGTCCGTTTGCGCAAGCTCGATGCCATGCCCGTGCTGCCGCCGCTGCCTCCCACGCAGGCTACACCCAGGGTTGGATCTTCATCTTCTTGTCCTTCCGTTCGCTTGAAGCCCGGCGACCGCCCTCCAACGAGGGCGCGAGGAAGTGCTGTGTCGGTCTGTCCAGCGGCGGCTAGGTTAGGAGCGAACCAGACTGGAGGCTGGAGCGAGTGAATTGGGATTTTTCCTGCTGTCGATCGATATGGGAGGCGCTCGTTTGGGCCGCGAGCCTGCTATAGGGCATGCCTTGCACTTTTGTTATTGGCCCATCCAAATTGAAACATTTTTCTTCATTTTTTACATTTCCTGCTCGTGCGTTGGGACGAACAAAACTAGCGTGGGCCAACCTGGACGACTCAAACTAGGTGCACACATTCCAGCCACCTGAGGCGGCCGCCCATACCAAGCCCCTATGGTGGCGTCACCCCTTTTTGCGTGTATGATTGGATAGTGAAAAATATTCCAGTGGCGCTTTTGATTTACCCACATAATGGTAGAATTGCTTGTTTCTATGAACTGATTTTGCCAATAATGTGAAGGATGCCAGTCTTTTCATCCTATTGTAGATTGCTTAGATCTCGATATGCCAAAAGTAATCGCATGAAATATACAGTAAAAGCCAGTGTGATGTGTTTGGCTACAACTAGTCTGACTACATGTCCTCATATAACATATCAAGGATGCACCATCTTACCAGATTAACCATTCGACTTACCCGTGCAGTTTGGGAAGAAAGAAGTATTGGGACTGCGTATCCAAGCAATTGATGCCATGGACTCCTTCGTACAACCTTGTAAGCGAAAAAGAAGTTGCAGTGTGCCTTTAATGGCACGGCCTGTTAATCATATTGTAGACTGCGCCTATCTATGTGTTTGATACTTACTGTTAAGAATTACCGGTTTGCCTTAACTTAAATATCTACTTGTTTGTTTAACTGCTTTGCTGCTGCAACAGCGTGTTACAATGATGTTAATAACTACTTTTCAGCATCCAATTGAAACTCTTTAATTCCTTGATTGTTTAACTGGTTTGCTGTTATAACTCCCAGTTGAGATGTTTTGCTAACTTCAACTTTTCTGAATCCAATCGGAACTTTAATGGCAAAACAGGTTAGCCCAAGATCAAAGAGCAAGGTCCCCATGGACGTTGCATCATCCCACAGCAGTGGCACCGGCCCAATCGTGCATTATGAATTGCCAACTGCTGATGCTCTAGAGGCTAAACTAGTGGTAGAAAGAGATTCTGCTTCTGCACTTAGAGATGAAGTTGACATGTTGAGGAAGCAAACAGCACAATCACAAGCAGTACTCAAGACAACCATTAAATATTTGGTGGATTTCAAAACAAAGCAAGCTGAGACTGACCAGATTGTTAAGGTCCTGAAGGAAAAAAGGAAATTAAATTCCTACTTGGTAAATCATAGGTGAAATGTTCTTTCCATAATTGAATAACCTTTGTGTTGTCTGTTCATGTAATCAATCAAACCATTTGTTTTAGAGATCATATAATTATTGTTTCTTTTGTTTTTTTGTTTGTAATTTTATTTGAGCACAAGTCTGTATTAATTGATAAGACTCAGAGACATTTCATTTGGATTGCTGTGCCAGACCTACAAATATGCCAATCGGGCTGAATGTGCATTCAGCAATAGTAGTATAGATGGACCATAAGTGGCACGCATCGGAAAGGGCCAAGATGCTGGCTAAAAAAAGGATGCTGTTGTAGCCAAAAAAAAGTACAGCGGCCTGGCTTATGTATGTTAGTTGATATTATTGATCCATATACTCTATAAGTGTTTATATGTCTGTTAGTTCCGTACATTCTTGGTTGATTGACTCAGTATTTGAATCTTGATACAACACTTGTGTACATATCTAAATGGGAGTACACATTATGCTGCGTGTGACATTTGAGTTGGACATGAAGTGTTCCAAATATTCGAATTCACCTTAAACTGGATTCTAGTTTCTGAATTTGAGTATCGGCATTTGTAAACCATATTCATATATGACAGTGGAATACATCTTTGTCGTCCTTTTGAAGATATATAAAAACACATAGAATGATTTACAAAGATTCATATAGGAATACAAAATGGATTCGAATTTAGTTGCCAGGGTAAACGTGGATGCTTATTGTCCCAAAATTCGAAAGAAACAACAAAATGTCCACTCCCACATCGGTTGCCCGAAGCCAAGTGTTTGGGAGATGGAAATTACTGCCTACCCATTACACGGACAATCCATCGGCCCGATTTCCACTGCTCTCAATAGGGGTAGGTTAGTAACTTCAATTAGACATGACACGACCGCCTCTGAGCCCATTCCAACACGGTGGGCGTCAAACATGGGCGGCAAAACTCATTTGATTCAAGCTCGTCCGAAGGACCTCTGTTTCTCCCTCCATTCCCCATTCATACACGGTGGGCGGCAAAACAAACTCTCCTCGTCCGAAATAGATGTAGGCTAATATTTTAAATAGGGGCAGATGTGTAACTTCCATCAGACGTGACACAACCGCCCTACCTGTCAGCCCCGTTCATACATTGTGGGCGCCAACCGTGGGCGGCAAAACACCCTCTCCTCGCCCGAAATAGTTACCGGCAAATATTTTGGGAGATGCGAGATTACCGTCTTATCCCCAACCGATGAGACGTCCAAACTTGAAACGGCGGATAAGTTCGTAACTTTCCCATATTTCAGACAGGCACGTCCCAAAAACATGGTTCCTCGTACCTCTCCCTCCATTTTCCCATTCATACACCGTCCACGCTGGAACACCCCATTCCCACACCAGCCTCCGTCCGC